>NC_054708.1:36126694-36437246 GCF_016097555.1 Gigantopelta aegis
CCTGATGTAGAACTCTCATAATGCTACCTTTTAAAAAGCCACTTTATTTCAAATACGCACTTTTACAGTGACCCCATCGAACCCAACAAAAACGCGGACGTTCCCGCCCAAAATTTGAAAAAATGCCAGTCATCCTTTGAAAAAAAAATGCCAGTCATCCACTTAGCACAATAGGTGCACTTTTTTTGTTCAAAAATCCATTATTCGCTCCACTGAACCGGAAAACCCCATTATCCGCTCCACTGAACCGGAAAAAACAATTATACGCTCCACTGAACAGGAAAGACAATAGGTGCACATCCATTGTTGCGGATTGGGGACCCATTGTTCCGGAGGTGCATATCCATTGTATTGGAGGCCACTCCATTGTATTTCCTTTGTTGTCCCCGCTACGTACAAAATATACTACTGACATGAATAAAACAACATTAAAATACTGATGATACACAAACACATACACACAAACATACACATGTACACGTACACACCATTAATCTATTTAACAAATAATTGTAAAAATTCATGAATACTCTACACCAGTGTCGTTTTATATGTTTAGAACTACTACGCTGAATTTCTGATAATTATAATACTATTAGAGTTTTTCAATCTAAATGGCTGCAATGTGTCCACGGAACACAGGCACCAGCTCCCAGCATTATAATATTAATTGGAGAGCATAAGCAAGTGCACCTTGTTCTGTAACCAAATCACTCTACTTTATCACAGACATTAACTGATCCCATGTGTGATCAATATCCTGTTTAATTAGCTTGTTAATTAGCTAATTACATTATTAATATATCTTTTAGTTGTTTCTTAACGAATATATGCCTATACAGTGGCGGATCCAGAAAATCAATTGGGGGGGGGGGGGGGGGGGCAGTGACATAAGATGGAATGCCAAGGGAACTTTGAGGGAGGTTTAGAGGGTGATCGTAAAAAGAAATGAAAATTAATATATAATAAAATTATAGTTATCGCAAAATTTAGGGGTGGGGCCGGGCTATATCCGCCTCTGCTATATATTATTTTCTTATTTGTATAATAAGATGTGTTTATACACATACACCAGGTTACCATTTACTACCCCAAGTACAAATTACAAACAGTACTTAGAACGGCTGTGTCTACAGTATCTAACAGGCTATTAATAGCACATGTTAAGCCTACAGTATCCAAGGTTCCCACGAAGTGAGCTCTGTGCAGGGCTATTAATAACTCATCCCTGGGACATCTTAGTGGAGCCTGTATCACCATTGGTTGCCACAGTCACGTGACTGGGCAGTTTCATGGTTTTCTAAGGGTCGGTGCTTGTTACTTTGTGCTTGTTACTTTGGGCGTTGTTTTGGAAATTACTCTTACAAGATGTTCTAGCATTGAACAGAAATTCTTTGGAAACAGTGGGGAATGTGAATACAACATACGTAACGGCTGTGGTTATTTCTTGGAGTTTAGTGGAGAGGACTAACAGAAACGATGTGTTAAACTTTCGAAGGAGATAGCAGCTATCTGCAATGGCTACACGTCGCAGCATTCGTGCTAGAACGTTGACAAGTCGTGCTAGACCATACGAAGTCGAGGATTCAAATAACTGGACGGCAAATAAATTGAGAGAAGAGTTGAAGAACTTGGGAATTCATACAGCAGCAAACATGACAAAAACGGCGCTCAAGAATTTATTTGAACTAAATAGGTCTACTCAATGTGAGAACAGACCAGAAGAAACAGACAGACAGGCAGTAAATGGTAATGCAAGCAATAACAATACGTGTAGAAGTGAAACAAATGTTCGCGCCCCCAACGAAGAGGTAGGCCAAACTATAAGCGATAGCGGCAGTGCAACTATTTCGACCGAGGCTGATACGCCATCTAGCGGCATTAGTCGTAACTCTACAGCAGAACCAGTCTTCAATATGGCGGCGCCCAGCCAAAACAATATTATGTTGCAGCAAATGGTTATTATGCAACAACAGATGACGGCAATGCAACAGCTTCTAATGCAGAGCAATACAAACGTGAATGCCACGGTTAACATTACAGGAGCACCAACATTAGCGACAGCGTATGAAGAGATGTCGAGTGGAAACCCCCCCCCCCCCCCCCCCCCCCCCCCCAACTAGCAGCATCAGCATGAACGAGGAAGTGCCTACGAGTAGTACGAGTCGCGGACAACATACAAGCATTCCGGATATGTGGAAAAGGAACATGGGCCCGAACGGCATACCAGCAGACCTTATTCCACACATGGATATAGTGTCAGCTTCGCTAAGAAAAGCTATCTTGGAAGGTAAGCATATAAATATGGCTTCCCTTCTAATTCCTGGATTGGAATTTGACAAACAGGATCACAGGTTGTCAGAACATTTAACACTGTCAGAATTTCTCACAGCGTATGGCAAATATAAAAGAATAATGGGAGAGGTGTTTCCCCAAAGGCGCAATGAACTTGATCACTATGAAAGTTTGCTGGTAGACATTCATAATACACATGGCAAAGTATATTATGATTACCATCAGCTGTTCTCTACAAAATGTGCAGAGACATTGAGACTGACTGGCATAAAAATTGACTGGTCACTTTTGGATATCAAGTTGTATAACAGGGTGACATCTGGTCAGAGAATCAAAGCCTGTGAACTTTGTTCAAGTTTGACACACACAACTTGGCAATGTGAACGATCAACAAATCACAAAGCTAAAAGTCACATGTATTTTGAGAAATCGGTGAAAGATACTGATAGACGGGGCAGGAAAAGAATGTACTGGGGTGATAAAGAAGTATGCAACAACTTCAACGGGGAAACATCATGTACACGCCAAATCTGCCCTTACCTGCATGTATGTGCAAAATGTAAAAAGCATGGACATGGTCGCCATGGTTGTCCAACCAGTTCAGTGGCAGCTACAGCACAGAAATGACCAGCAGCTGTTTGTGACAGTGGGCATGTTACTTCTATGTCACCTATCGATGTCAACAGACTAAATCTAGAATTAAGACACCATCAAAATACCAACTTTGTTCAATATCTTTGCAATAGTTTTGTGTATGGTTTTGACACTTTGGTCAAGGAATGCAACATCGGTCACAAAGAATGCACAAATTTGCAATTAGCCATGAAACAAAGGGAAGTAGTTACAGAGCTTATTTCACAAGAAGTAGAGAAGGGTTTTGTAATAGGACCCTTGGTAAATCCCCCTTTCTCACAGTATAGAATTAACCCTATAGGTATTGCCGAAGGGAAGTACTCGGGCAAGAAAAGATTGATAGTTGACCTCTCTGCCCCTCATAGCGATGCAGAACATCCCAGCATTAACGAATTAATAAATAAAGATGACTGCTCTTTGGAATACGTGAGAATTGATGATGAAATTAAAATAATTAAAAAATGTGGAAAGGGGGCATGGCTTTGTAAAACAGATATATCAGATGCTTTCAAATTATTACCCATCAAACCAGATCAGTGGCATTTATTTGGCTTTAAATGGAACAGTAAATATTATTTTTACAAACGACTGGCTTTTGGGTGCAGAAGCAGTCCCAAATTGTTTGATCAGTTGTCGGATACTATCTGTTGGATTGCACACAATAACTATGGTATTCAGCACATACTTCACTTGTTAGACGATTTTCTCACAATTGAGCCAGCAGATGCTATGGGCGAGAGAACTATGGCTCTTTTGTGCACAGTGTTTCATAGGCTCAATATTCCTCTTTCAAAACCCAAAACAGTGGGTCCAACTACCTGTTTGGAATACTTAGGGATAATTCTGGATACACAGACTATGGAAGCTCGTTTACCAATGAACAAAATAAACAGAATAACTGAATTTTTGAAGCACATATACAACTCTAAATCTTGTACTAAACGTGAACTTCTTCAGTTGTTAGGTCATGTGAATTTTGCTATGCGTGTGGTGGTGCCGGGCAGAAGTTTTATATCTTATCTCATTTCCTTATCAACAACAGTACAACATTTACATCATCATGTACACATTAACAATGAATGCAAGCAAGATATAGATATGTGGTATACATTTCTAACAAACTGGAATGGCATTTCAGTATTTTATGATCAATATCTAACTCAGCCACCAGATATGGAACTATATACAGATGCAGCGTCTACCATTGGTTTCGGTGGATACTTCACAGGGAAGTGGTTTGCCTCTGCATGGCCAGAAGAATTAAAGAAAATGGTGTTAAAAGATGAAACAACCTCAATGGCCTTCTTAGAATTGTATCCAATTGTAGTAGCAGTCATCTTGTGGGGAAAACTGTGGTGTAAGAAAAAAGTTTTGTTTCAATGTGACAATTTGGCTACGGTTCATATAATTTCTAAAGTGAGGTCAAAATCACCTGTGATAATGAAACTCATGAGAAAATTAACTTGGCAAGCTTCAATTTACAACTTTTGTTGTTATGCTAAACATGTACCAGGCAAAGATAATTTAATTGCTGATCATTTGTCTCGTCTTCAGATAAGCAAGTTCAGACAAGCAGCACCACTAGCTGACGGCCAACCACACCTGTGCCCAGAACCCTCGCAGGTAATGTGGCATTGACAGAGGCAGTCGATGAACTATGGCAGGGAGCCATATCAGAATCAACACACAAGATATACAAAGTAGGGTTTGATGCATACAAAGGATTTCTACATTTGAGCAGTGTGGCTTGGAATGACACCAAACTACCACCCATTTCAGAAGATATTCTAATATACTTCATCACTCATTGTTATTCATTTTTAAAACTAAAATTAGGAACCATCAAATTGTACTTGTGTGGGATTCGATACTATTTTCTATGACATGGACACAATCCGATGATTACTCCTGAAGGCAATAACCTGCATAGGATGCTAACAATTTTACAAGCTGTTAAACGAATGCAAACGCAAACAACATGTCCAAGACTTCCCATTACAGGTCAGATTTTGGTAAAGATGTGTTCGAATTTGGAAGCATTATTCTCACCATTCATGGCTACTATGTTGAGAGCAGCATTTACTACAGCATTTTATGCATTCTTGAGATGCGGAGAGTTTACAGTGTTAAATAAATACAATTCAAATGAGAACTCGTCTTTTAGTGATGTGGTGTTAGATTATGCTGGTGGAAAAGTAACAATAACACTTAAGACATCTAAAACAGACCCAGGAAGACGAGGTGTTAAATTGTACTTGTTCAAAAATGGATTATCTATATGTCCTGTTGAGGCAACCAAAGCATACATTGATAGCCGCAATAGGCAAGTAAATACAATTTCCCCTAGTGACCCCTTTTTCGTGACAGATGCAAGCCAGCCTTTATCAAGGCAGACATTTATCAATCATATGAAATATGTGCTGAATGTGTTGAACATTGATTCCAAACACTATAATGGGCATTCCTTCCGTAAGGGAGCAGCAACTTCATGTGCAACAAATAGAATGGAGGACCATTTAATTAAAACTATGGGCAGGTGGAGTTCAGACTGTTATAGGAGATATATCAACATTGATAGCAATACTCTTAGAGCTGCCCAGCGGTCAATGTCAGCAAACTTGTAAATGCATTATTCTCTTAGTGTACCAGTATATGAACAGACAGTGACTTAAAGTAGCATGTTATTTGTAATATGATTTGATATGTACAGTGTCTACAGGTGTACAATGTACATACACTAGCAGTGTAATATAAACAATTATATTTCTTAGTTATATACATATTACTTTCTTAGTTATATACATATTACTTGGGGGCAGTCGGCTTACACATAATTCCAGCCTTTTTTGGCCTTTCACATACTTAAAAGTATTGTGTTTTAACCCCAAGATTCAGTCACATATACAATGTATATATTATTGTGGGTTTATACATCTATCGTTATCAACCTTCAGTGTTCATGCAGGGGAATACCCCTTAATGTGTATGCTAACAGGAAGCTTGCAGCCCGGTAGTGTAGCACTACCTACTACAGGTAGTCACAGGCAACTATCAATGTAATGCACACCTACTGCTGTGGGCTTGTGGGTTTTTGTCACGGGTACACATTTGATGTCACATATTTACTCAATATTTCAGGCAATATACAATGTAGGTGTTACTGTCGAAGTTCACACCAATATGTAGTACATGCAGGTACATCTTGTCAATAACAAATAAACTAGTATGGGGGTGCTACTGCTGAAGCTAGCTGAACCGCAAGCCACAGCTGCCGCTGAAGTCATACCAATCCGTAGCTCAAGGCTGCTGCTGACGCTCTGGCTGAACCATAGCATTTTCACACCTTGCTAGTCACATTATACTTCCACAGGCACCTGTCACTGTACTTTATTCCGCATACAGTACACGTGATGGAAATGATGTACTTAGTGCTGACTGATCCCCAAGGCCAAATGTTATGTATTTTATGTTATGTATATTGATAGTATTATGTTCATGTGTAGTTTTTGTAGTCATAATAGTATTGTTTTCATATAATGTATAGATACTATGTTGTAGTACTTTTAATTATAGTCTGTGGACAATTTCATTTATCCCGAGTTGGTGTTGTGTATAAACCTATAGTTTAATCATTTGTAATACGATTACGTTACTCTGTAGTGTATATTTTGTTCACCTCAAAATAAAGAAAATATAATGAGGAAGGCTGCAGACACTATTCACTTATCTCCATCATCACTGCCATCACAGGAATATTTTTTCTTGAAAGATACCCTCCTCGGAGTCGTTGTTTTTAACCCAGAGGCCAAATATAGGTATACCCGTCCCGCCGTGCTATTATTGGCATGGTCATGTAAGTACTTTCGATTGGACCCTACTGATAATCTGGCTTTGTATAACCCTAGCATTTTTTTTATCATGGCTCGGAATGTAAATCCGCTAATGAGTATGACTGCCAATTCATTTATCAGAAGCAAAGCGGATTTGTGGTTGAAACATGTGTGAGCCTTTACCCTTATGTCATTAAACACCACACCTGTTTATGCTGTATACATGCCTAGCAGGTTTACGTCAGTGGTAGATGTCTTAACATCTGTAATCAAGTAGGGACAACTGGTAACATTTAAATCTCTTCTTGAAATCATCTTTGGACAGAGATGTACTTTGATGTATTCAGGTGTTTTTGTGAAGAGTAGTCATGCTTTCACCGAAAACAAAGAAGACATCTGTGCCTGGAATAATAATGCTTGCTGAATGTACACTATTTGCCCCCTGGGTATTGGATTTTCTCCAAACATTCCTAAGGAGGTGACTATGAATGAACATGGCAACGCTAAGGAAAAAAGGGATACAAGCTAATTAAATGGAAGTGCTATTGAAATATATGGACTTTAACCTGTTCCAAACCCTCCTCTAGTACTTAACTCTATGCATTCTGCCAGGAAGTAGTGTTTGACCAAGTGTGAACACATGAGATCAATAGCAAATTGCCCACTTCGAAAGTTGTGATGGTCCTTTGTACTTCAGCTGTCACAAATAGAGACGTTGTTCCTAAGTTAGAGATGGACTCAGATCATTTACGGGTACTACCCAGAGGTACAACGCGGAACAAAGAGTATGAAGACATCAAACATTTTTCTGTTCCAAAGGCAGATGACTTGTTCCTCAATCAAAACGAAGCTGCTGATTGGATAGCAAATCCCGAGAAACACTCCAAAATATAACAGTTATATCTAGGGGAAGATTCCAAGAAGAGACAAAAATGCAACATGCTACCAATCATTCAACAGGTATTATCTGTTCCTGTACCGAAATCAACGAATACGTCATAATCAGCTTATTTTATACCATCTATATAATGTAAAATGGAGTACAACGTGTTGTCATTCATGCCAGTGACATGGTAATCACTGTGCTAAGCATATATTATATACAAGCCCTGACTAGCAAGTCTGCATGAGTTGATACAAATGTTGGACTATCATTGTTCACGGACTTCATTTCTCAGTAGCAGGTATCTAACCAATTACCTGATCATTTGTAGAAAACTGAAATTGACAGCACTTTTCGTTAATATCATTTGAAAATAGTGTATCATTTGAAAAGACTGTGGTTTTCTCTATTTGGGAAGAATCATGTAACATGTCTTGTTTTATCATTATACATCATATACTGTGTTTGCTAACCGGCGTTACGGTGCTGACGTGTTATTTGCAAAATTAGTAACAGAGAATAATGATCTTGCAAAATAAACCATAAATGTAATTTCTGCCTGAGAATACATGTTTTCCATCTTCAAGTATTTATTAATCTACTAACTGTTATAAAATACTGAATGAAATAAGTTTTGGGTTATTTTGATTTAGGTTTAGTCTCATGCCCTTGATTTGTAATATGGTAATTTCAGGTTTTTCACCATATTAAATCAAACATTTGTTCCTAAATTTAGATGCCTTTGTGCTATAAAAATGTATCTGTGAGTTTTTAATTAATATTTAATTATCTAAGTTATGTTTATCTCGGTGTTCTTACTTTTATAAATGTTAGGGATGGGTAACGCCATATTCGAGAATGACTCATATGTTATAACATGTTAGGTTTTTAGTGCAATCAAAGTATGTGATATTTTTCAGATCACATACTTTAAGAATTAGATAACTTTGCAAATTAGATGTAAATTAATCAAAGTCACGGCACTAGGTTTATTGACATTTAAGCAAACGTTCTAGGGTGACGCTCCATAATTGACGTATGCATTCATAGTCATCAAGTAAAAACATTTCAATACCAATTTAACACTGAAAGCTGTCCAACGTTCAGAAAAAACAAACAAAAAAACCCGTTGTGCACTAGTTTATTTTGATGTAAGGACATGCAAAATGACGTCATTTGAGTTTGACGTCATTTTCTTGGAAAAAGACACCGACACATATTCTTACGCCATTTGAATATCTAGTAATGCTGGATTGGAATTAACGTTGCGTGTACAGTTTACAAAAACGCGTTGTATTAAGCTTGAGATTTTATATTACCCTCGTGTGTTTCGGTATCGTCAATAACATACATTAGGAGGCTCGCATAATGCAATTTTTATTCCTAAAATATGATATTGACGACACCGAAAAAACACTCCATGGTATTAACCCCCCCCCCCCTCTCTCTCTCTCTCTCTCTCTCTCTCTCTCTCTCTCTCTCTCTCTCTCTCTCTCTCTCTCTCTCTCTCTCTCTCTCTCTGTATATATATATATATATATATATATATATATATATATACATAGATGATGATGATGATGATGAATATTATTTATATTGAACGCCAAAGGAAACTATACACGTTTTAAAATGCCAAACAAAATACATTTCTGGTCTCTAAAATAGGTCGTGTTGTTCTGAATGAGTAGCATGGCTTGGTTTTGTTTGTTTTTTAAAGTATCTGAGGCCAAAGTCGAAGTCATAAAAATTGCCTTCGCTACATGGAAAATATAAAGGAAAATATTTAGGGCACTAAGACAAGGGAGGGGACATCATGGCCATTCAGGATGGTCCAAGGCAGATGAGGAGGCCGTTAAAAAAACACCCAAAAATATACCAACCTTTTCTGTGCAATCTGTGAAAAAAAAAAAAGAAAAAAAAAAGACGAATCGAAAAAAGCCGAATCGAGGGTCCATACACGGAACTCTGAAAATCGTCGGCAACGTGTCTAAGCACACTGGGCATTGACAGTGGTACAACGTCGCATTATGCACTGAACGTGACCGATATGGTGGTAGTAGCGTCATGGTGTGGGCAGGAACTCATGACATCAGAGAAAACAACTTCATGTTCATCATTCATGAGAATCTGAATGCTTAGCATAACAGTCATGAAATCTTCACACCAGTTGTTCATGCAGCAGTATCCAGGCGTTTTGTTTCAACATGACAATGCACACCAGCATTCAGCCAGACAAAAGGCAGGACTGCTTAAGAGGAACAACATTGAGGCACTAAACTGACTTGCAAGATCGTCTGACTTCTTCCCTATTGTGCAGGTATGGGATTTGTTGGGTTGTTGCGTGCGCGAGAATCACACGCATATTCACAACGTCCACACGCGTCCACATGCTTTAACTTGTGAAACATGCAATGCACAAGGTGCTCGGACATGTTAATGACAATTTTCAGTGTTTTGTGTATGGACCCCACCACAATTTAACGATGTGACGGTCACACATTTCTGTATTGAAAATCTCTTACTTGTAATGATGCCTCTGATTTTATTTTGTAAGTCACGAGTTTTCTTTTATTTAAGCATATTTACCAAATTACAAAACCTTTTCGGCTAAAGTATATTTGTTTGTTTGTTTGTTTTTGTTTTGTGTTGTTTTGTTGATTTTGTTTCCTTTTTGGTTTCCTCGTTATTTTAAGCAACTTAAAACAAGAACTGTCATTTGTCATAAACTAATCATTTATCAAGTTAATAGATAATCACGAAGAGCATTTTGCCATTCGTGTCACTTTGTGAAATTCGAGAATCCTTTGTACATCCACTAGAACACTTTCAGGAAAAACAAAATGAGGAAAAACACAAACAATCGACAAACATCAATTTTATTCTATTTCGGACACATATGGAACTTTTGTTTTTCCAGCAATTAAAATATATATATTGCTGTCACAATCGCAGTCGGAAACTGAATGTACAATCATTTACAAGACACAAAATACAATCAGGATTTACAATAAAACAAATTTCAACGATCAACTGTTTGGAGAATGTTGTTCCCAATTACACCAATAACGCTATTAACAAAACCACTAAAACAACAATTATGTTTCTTTGATATAAAATATTTGATCACAGTAGTTCTAGTTACTGGAAACATGTGCAAGAAATAAAAGTTGGTGAGACATTCTTCTGATATCAGTCAATTGCCTATCAGAAAGATAACACAATGCTTTAGCAGGGTTAACAATGTTTCTGGAGAACAAATACTACTGATATGCACACGAACTGGTATATCATTTTGTCTACAGGCGCATTCATTACTAGTGTAACTGCGTGTGTCTGCTCTAAGACTAATAAAATTCAACTCGTTGAAGACAAAGTTACCATTTATACTAGCATTCCACAAACAACCCTTGTGGATCTCTTGTCTCCTATATATAAATGTATAACTGTATTACAGGATTAACTGTCTTAATGTACAGTTACTTGGGAATCAAATGGTACAGGTGTAGTGTGTGTCACATTGTGAAATTCTGGTTCAGGTGAACAGTATTTCTTCTTCAACAGAGCAAGCACACGGGAAGTACAAGCAAACCCCAGAAACACGAACAGCCCTTGCAGGTTGTTGGATACAATGAAAACATACCAGATGACCTCAATGTTAGCAAAAGCCGCCACAAAACAAAAACACCAAGAAAGCCCTGTTATCATGAACAGCTTACTGTATATCCAAAAGGTTTGTCGGTCTTTTCTTGTACAAAAAATATTCTTAGATATCTTTGTGGCCTTCTGAATCCCATACATGGTGACAAAAAAACATACAATGTTTATGACGAGTAAGACTGCTAATGGAACCCCAAAGACTATCAAGCTAGCAGTATTGTTTGAAATCCAACAGACGTTGCCGTTACCGTAACCAATAGATAGACCGGAAACGTTAGCAAAGTCGACTGTGGCGGATGTTAAGACAATACAGAGTGGAATTCCCCATGCAAACAAAGCATATTTCAAGTAGAGTTTTCCACTAGTAGGTAAAGACGACCCAGAAGAATTTACCCTGAATGTGATAGCCAAATTGACACCAATAGCAGTCATCCATGCAAACGTGGAGAGCCAAGAAGCATGGGTAATTACAGCAAAAGCAGTGCACAGTCTTCCTGCTGGTAGCTGGATGAGAAACAGCAAGCACTGGGAAATTAACAGCATCATGGACAGGGACATTATCAGTTTGCCGGGCACGTTTCTCAGCTCAGCGAGCAGCGAATATACGGCCAGGGTAAGCACTAAACAAACTATTGAAATTATTGCTGTTGCCATGGTTACAATTCCTTAACGTTTTCAAAATAGGTATAGTCTCTGGAGAAATTTGAACAAATTAGTGCTGTATCACCCAGTAAAATGAAGTGATTACTATCCAAGATAAGCCCGCTGACCAATATATGCAGAGTGTTGTTGTGAATTTCAAATTCCGATTTATTGTAAGACACTGCACTGCAGTCAAGGGAAAGTTCACAAGTCAGAATTGAAAACACTTTCAATTCTGCATTATTAATATTAAATGCCATTTCAAATGGGACGTTATTTAGTGGGAAATATCTATTAGATATATTGCCATAATGTGTCCCATCCACAACAGAAAATGTAGGGTTCAGCCACTTCTTCAGAAAACCTTTTGCACATGTAAAATTCCCTTCCACTTTATAATTTGTCATTGTAAGATAATTTAAAAGCATCATATTGTATTCGTCTCTTGTGAAACTAGATTAAATATTGGAGAGAAATAGTTCAATATTGGTAGACAATCTAATGGACAAAAAATCATTTTGTAATGCACTAGAAATATTTCCAGTAACCGACGTTGAAAAAAGATCAGATTTGTTATTGATACTGGCATCATTTAACTTAAAAATTCTCTCAAGAAATGGTTTGTCATCTATTACAATATCTCTATGCTTATCAATGTTTTTAATAAATGAATCAAAATCTGAGAAATAGTCTCTCTCAATTATGTGTCCATACTTGAAAAATGTCCACGTTAATAAAATATCTTCGTTACCCCAGCCGTCTACATTCATGGCCATAAAGACGAACTGTGATCCATTTGGTAGTAACTGGGTGTCCTTGTTGATAATATGCATTCCCTGGATCAAAAACGATCCATTTATGGGAATTTTGCCAATGGGACAAACGAGTCTGGTACAACTCTCGAGACTTTACTTCTATTGGTTTTCCGCCTTTCGTAAAGTGTAATGTAAGATCACTACTCTCAGAATCAAAATTGAACAAAATACTCAGGCTGCCGATACCTGGTGTGAAGGATTCGTGTTTTTTGCTTGTTTCAAAACACTGAAAATTTTCTACCTTAGTACTAGCAGAACAATGTGGGTTTTTTGACACCCGACGATACTGATTAGTAACTGGAAACTGGTAGAACAAACAAAGTGTCCTCAGTTCCCCTTCTGACTCTAAGATGGAGGTGTTTGACAGACATGGTCGCACCATCTCAGGTTTGGAGTAAGGAGATACAGTGAGTACGCAGTTCTTCAGTAGAAATTCAACAATCTCGGAGTATGATAATTGGGGATCAGGAGTAAACTCTGGGCATCTCACAGACGAAGACCATGGTTCAAGGTTGTCAGCAGACATATTGTGACACAGCGCACAATATTTATTTCTAAATGTAATATATTGTATACGTTTGTGTGAAAAGGGATTGTTTTCAAGTCCAGCATCAATGCATTTCCCTAAGATTGTATGGTTTTCATAACTTGGAGGACACTTTGCAATCATCCAGACACTAGTTGAATTTCTATAATGTATGGTACTTTCTGTATTTGAGTAAATATTGTATTGCGGTGTGATGGAGCTCATTGGGTTTAAAGCCGTTATATTGTCTAGTGTCCCGTCTTTAACGGTTTCAGTAATGGTTGAATTGAGACACTCGGAATAGTAATCAAAGCAGCAGTCACCAAATATCATACACAACAGGTCACATTGGCACTTTGTGTGTTGTGGGTCCAGATCGTTACGGCTCTTGCATTTGTCTTTGCACGAGAAATCTGTACCACACAGAGGAAGGTTTTTGTCAAAATATGTAAAATGGTTCTTCTCACATTGCATCGCACTAGTACTCTCATCTGAAATATTTCCTAACAAACATTGCATGCACTGGGGATTGCGAAACACGACATCCATATTAATGAAAATTCTATAATGGTAGGCTTCACACAAATAACAAATATTTGCAACAGACGAATTAATTTCGTTATAAAGTAAACCTGACGACTGACTTTTTGTATATTCTTCAGAACAAGTCCTTGACCCAGTAAATGGTGGCATACTTGTCATGTTACAGGTTTCATTTCTAAAACGTTTGCTCAGTTCGTTTAAATTGTTTATTAATAGTTGTTGGACATTTGGCTGATGATGTCCAAATGACCACATCATTGGTTTTAAGTCCATGACATTTAGCACAGTATATATTGCGAAATGTAATCGCACCAAAGTGTTTATGAGAAACAGGGATACCTCCAGCCATTCTGAGATTTGCATCTTTACACGAAGTGGCCAGAGATTTGAGTGAACCTTGCGGACAGCTAGATATCATCCAAAAATAGGTTGAATTGCCGTTTGATATGCATTGTTTATACTCATATAGCCACTCTGTCAGTGCCTTCTCTTTCAGTTCACTGATGGTCTGCAGCTGTTGATGAATAAGATCGAATGTTTTCTTTTTACTAGTAATGTCCGACATTTTCCAGGAGAGACAAACAAAGTAGTAGTCATGGCAACAGTCTCCAAACGCAATGCAATCCACGTCACACTTACAGTCAAGCTTAAACGATCTGGTGATGGTGTGGCTCTATCCACAGTATCCGTCGCATGATCTTGTGCAACACGCTGGTGTATTGGTAGGAATTAGTCCCATCCCATTATGTACACACCTAGTTTCAGTTTTTACACGGTTTTCTGTGCTCATAAGAGGGTCTTCTCCACGGTTTTCTGTGCTCACAAGAGGGTCTTCTCCACGATTTTCTGTGCTCACAAGAGGGTTTTCTCCAACATGTTTGGTGCCCAAAAGAGGGTTTTCAGTGTTTTCGGCATGATTTACGATGCTCAAAGGTGGGTTTTCAGTGTTTTGTTCAGAAAAATCTGGTAAAATTAAATGCAAACAGATTTCATATAATATAAAGGATTAAACAATTTAATAAAGACCAAAACATTTTTTTGTGATAAAATTATTATTTAGTTCAGAATATTCCTAGAATTATAAATCAGTAAAGTTTTTAAAATAATAATAATAATAATGATAATAATAATAATAATAATAATAATAATAATAATAATAATAATAGATGATCCGTGAATGATCGTGACGAGGGTGTCAATGATTTTGGCGAACGACGAAGGTGATCTGTGAATGATCCTGACAAAGAGTGTTGATGATTCGGGTGAATGATGGTGGTAATACTGGTGAATGATGGTGGTAATACTGGTGAATGGAGGAGATGATCAGTGAAGGATCGTGATGAGGGTACCAATGATTATGGTGAACTGAGATGATCAGTGAATGACCGTGACGAGGGGGTTAGTGATTCTGGTGAACGACAGGGGTATTAATAGTAAACGACAACGGTGATCAGTGAATGATCATTATGAGGTGTGATGATTCTAGTGAATGATAATAATGATAATGGGGAATGGTGAAGATGATCAGTGAATGATCATGACAAGGATGACGATGAGGGTGACTTATGATGATGAATTGTGAAATGTGATGAATAGTGGAAGACAGACATTTTAGTATTATTTTGTGGTTAAAAGATTTTTACTCTATGTAATATTGATTCATAGTTTAATTTACATGTGATATATGTTACATGCGTGATAGTGCAATATGTATTGGTTGGGAGGGAAGTGTTATGTAAATAAATGTGTATGAATGATTCCTGAGTTGTCGTCTTGTTTCTTTTGGGATACCGACCCTTGACAAATGGTGGAGATGCAGGGCAACATAATTTTCTAACAAGTGTATTGTTATTTATTAAGTCACATTGTTGGTACCTAAAGGAAGCAAGGGCGTTGTATTAGAGTGTTTGGCCTTAGTAGTAGGCTACTAGTTATTATAAACTGTTAGAACATAAAAAAGGCTAGTGTATAATACCACAAGCTAAGAGATCTGCGTTTAGTTTCGTCATTGTGTATACTTGTGCTAGAGGTACATTGTGGGGGGATAGATAAGAAAGGTAGGTATTACAGATAGCTATTGTTAGTTAGTGAGTTACGGAGCACGTACAGTGTTTATGACTTCATTGCGGATACAAGGTAAGCATAAAACTGTGGAAGTAAGGTTCACGTTAGTTTGGATCAAATCGAATGAAGGTAATAGTATATTTGTGTTTGTTGTGGTTGGTATTTTTAGATATTAAGATGGAGTTTGAAAAATTTGTGGATATAGGTAAGAGTCTAGGATTGGAGAAGTTGGAGCTGCAGAAATTCGTTAAGGAGCAGATGGAAGAATGGAGAGAACAAACGAGACTAGATAGAGAAGAACGAGCAAGAGAAAGAGAGGGTGCTAAGGAGTTAGCTGATGCACATGCTAGGGAAAAGGAACGTGAGAGAGAGGTGGCTAAAGAGGTAAGGGAATATGAAAGACAAGAGAAGGAACGTGAACGAGCATTCCAGCTGGAGTTGGAGTTTGAGAAAGTAAGTAAGAGAGATAGTGGTAGTTTATCTAAGTCAAGTGATAATTCGGGGTGTCCACAAAGCTAAACTTAAAATGCATATATTTCAAGATGGGAAAGATGATATGGATGCATATTTAACCAGTTTTGAAAGGATGTTGACAGTGCAGAAGTCACCAACAGAGGAATGGGCTATTCACTTGGGTACTTTATTAACAGGTAGAGCTAGAGATGTGTATGTGAGATTGAGTAATGACGATGCAATGGATTATGACAAATTAAAAACTGCGTTGCTGTATAGATATGATCTTACTCAAGACGGGTTTAGACAGAAGTTTAGAACTGCTAAGATTGAACCAGGAGAGACGTACACACAATTTTTGAACAGATTAACTGGGTATATGAACCGATGGATCAAACTGAGTGAGATTACGCAAAGTTATGATGGATTGTTTGATTTAATAATACGTGAACAACTTTTGAATTCAGCTGGGACTGAATTAACATTGTACCTAAAAGAAAGGACTCCAGAAGATGCTTCTAAAATGGCGAAATTAGCAGAGACGTTTGTGGAAGCAAGAAAAGAAACGAATCATGGTAAGAAAGAAGCGGGAAGAAGTAGATGTGAGTATTTAGGAGATAGTAGAGTTAGAGGAGGACAGTCAGGATTTGAGAAAGGAAGATGGTTAACTGATCAGTATAGAAATGACAGAAGTAGTATCGATAGAAACTTAGATTCTCGACCATGGCCACCAAAATGTTTCATTTGCAATAAAACTGGTCATATAGCTAGAATATGTCCCAGTAGGAAACGACCAGAACAGACAAGTGTTAAGGAAGTCATTGGTTGTATGGTTTCACTAAAGAAAGAGAAAATTTTGGATAGAGATAGCAATATGAATGTCTTTGTTGGAACATGCTTAGGAAAGGAGACAACTATCATTAGGGATACGGGTTGTTCAACAGTGGTAATAAGAAGAGCATTAGTACCCGAAAATGACATGACAGGTGAAATGGGAAGTTACGTTACACTGGATGGGGAAGTTAAGGAAGCACCTTGGTGTGAAACATATATCAAGACACCGTACTTTACTGGAAAAGTCAGAGCTATGGTATTGGATAATCCTATTTACGACATTGTAATTGGAAATATAACAGGAGCAGAAGGTGTAACGAAGAAAGATATAGCACAGACCATTGGAATAATGGAAACCAGAGCACAGATGAGAAAGGCAAGTTGTAAAATGCAATCACTGATAACACCAACAGTACAAATAAAGGAGATGAATGCTGACCAGATAAAGCTAGAACAACGTAAGGATGGAAGTTTAGATAAATTGTTTAATTTGGCAAAACAGGGCGAGGAAACCATGAGAGGTCAAAACTTTTCTAAATTTGTGATAGAGAAAGGATTGTTGAAAAGGAAAGCACAATCGCCAAATGTTGAACATGGTAAAGTATTTGAACAGGTGGTAGTGCCTACTAAGTTGAGACAAGGCGTGATGAAGATCGGCCATGAAACAATAATGGCAGGACACATGGCTACAAAGAAAACTATTGACAGGGTTCAGCAGCACTTTTATTGGCCAGGGTTGCAAGGAGATGTACGACGATTCTGCCAGTCGTGTGACATATGTCAAAGAACCATTCCAAAAGGTAGAATAGGAAACGCATTATTAGGTAAGATGCCATTAATTGACATTCCATTTCAGAGAATAGCTGTGGATTTAGTTGGTCCGATTGATCCAATGACTAACCAAAAGAACAGGTACATATTAGTTATTGTGGATTATGCAACACGGTATCCGGAGGCAGTCCCGTTGAAAAACATCGATACAAGAACAGTTGCAGAAGCCTTGGTAGGAGTGTTTAGTAGGGTTGGAGTACCAAAGGAAATTCTGACGGATAGAGGAACACAATTCACCTCGGATATGATGAAGGAGGTAGGAAGGTTATTATCTTTGAAACAGTTGACCACAACCCCTTACCATCCCATGTGCAACGGATTAGTTGAAAGGTTCAATGCAACGTTGAAATCTATGTTAAAGAAAATGTGTATCGAGAGACCAAACGATTGGGACAGATATATTGCGCCACTGTTATTTGCATATAGAGAGGTACCACAAGATAGCTTAGGGTTTTCCCCTTTTGAGTTGCTATATGGTAGGATAGTAAGAGGCCCCATGCAAATTCTAAAAGAATTATGGACCGATGCAACAACCGATCCAGAAATCAAGACAACATATCAGTACGTAATAGATTTACGGACAAGATTGGAGGAAACCTGTATGCTTGCTCACCATGAATTGGAGAAATCATCGACAAGATATAGAAGACATTTCAATGCAAAAGCGAAAGATCGCCAGTTAAAGGTAGGAGATCAAGTGTTGTTACTATTACCAAAGTGTAAAAATAAACTTGAAATGATGTGGCAGGGACCATACAGAGTAGTTGAGAAGTTGGGAAAGTTAGATTATCGAATCAAAATGGATAACGGAAAAATCAAAACCTTTCATGTAAACATGTTAAAGAAATATTTGGATAGAAGGGTTGATGAAAAAAAAAGAGAATGTAGAAATAGTTTGTGTTGCTGTAGTTGACGAGGAAATGATTGAGCCAGAGGAGGTAGAAAAGGTAGATAAACGGTTAAATGTGGTGTTACCATCCTTGAGTAGAACAGAGACTTGGGAAAGATGTGAACTGTCAAATGAATTAAATGTAGAACAAAGAAAGTCAATAGAGAAGGTATTAGAGAAATTTGGTGATGTGTTAACCGATATACCAGGAAGAACAACACTGGAAACATTTAAACTAGAGTTAACCTCGGCAGAACCAGTGCGAGTAAGGCCATACCCTATACCATATAGTTTAACAAACGTGGTAAAAGATGAGATAGAACAGATGTTAGAGTTGGATGTGATAGAGAAAACGAAATCATCTTATGCAAGTCCAATTGTGTTAGTGAAGAAAACCGATGGATCTTACAGATTTTGCACCGATTATAGACGTTTAAATCAAATAGTCGCATACGATGCTGAACCAATTCCAAACATTGATGAATTAATGAGCAAAATTTCAACAGCAAAATTCTTTACGAAATTAGATCTCTGCAAAGGATATTGGCAACTCCCAGTGGAAGAGGAATCCCGGGATGCAACTGCATTCATTACACCACATGGTCTGTATAGATGGAAAGTAATGCCATTTGGAATAGTGAGCGCACCAGCAGTATTTTCACGCATGATGAGAACTTTATTGCAAGGTATGGAAAATGTACTAAATTATATTGATGACATTTTGATATACAATGAGACCTGGAAAGATCACCTGGAGGTTGTAGAAGAAGTGTTTAAAAGGTTAAAAGATGCTAATCTAACAGCAAAACCTAGCAAATGCTTTGTTGGACATACGACTTTACAATTCTTGGGACACGTAGTTGGAAATGGAGAAATAGGACCAGAGGAAAAGAAAGTTAGAAAAATCATGGGAATATCAAGACTGCAAAACTAAAAGGAGTTAAGATCATTCTTGGGTTTAATCGGTTATTATCGAAAATTTGTTCCACGTTTTTCAGAGATAGCAGTACCTTTGACCAATATGACAAAGGATAGTCAGGACAAGGTATTATGTTGGACAGAGGAAACGATTTCGGCCTTTCAGGAATTGAAGGACAAAATGTCGAAAGTACCAATCTTAAAGTTACCAAAGTTGGGAGAACACTTCACAATACGAACTGATGCGTCAGGTAAAGGGTTGGGTGCGGTATTGATGCAGGAGAGTGAAGGTGAGTTATTTCCAGTGTTATACATCAGTCGCAAGTTGAAGGAGAGAGAAAAGAGATATGCAACCATTGAGATAGAGTGCTTAGCGATTGTGTGGGCAATAGGTAAGTTTGCTCAGTATGTGTATGGTACCGATTTTACTTTAGAAACGGACCATCGAGCATTGACATGGCTTCAGAAATCAAAGTTCGAAAACGCAAGAGTAACTAGGTGGGCGTTGGCTCTGCAACCCTACAGGTTTGTATGTAAGAGTATACAAGGCAAAGACAACCTGTGTGCAGATCTTTTAAGTAGATGTGGTGATAATGAGGATGTGGAATAGTAGAGCTGTCGGGGGGGGGGGGGGGGGGGGGGGGGAGAGATGTAGAAACGTGAGAGTAACTTTGACGTACTGTGACTTGTGATTGTTTATTTGTTATAATTTTATTCGGTGAAGTAAAATTTTAAGTAGGGGGGTGTGTCACAAGTCAAGGGTACTAATATAAGAACCATATTATATTTTAGAACATTTATTGTAAATACTTGGGTAATTGAGAATATATTGTTGAACTGTGTGTCATAGCTTGCTACGGCAAATTATATTTTATACTGTAATCACTAGCAGAGGTGTTTGTAAAGAACTTGGGCTTGGGCTTACATTGGTGAACACTTTTGTTTGTGAGTGAAGCATGCATAGTGGGGATATAGTTGGGAGATGTAATGAGTTGTGGGCAGTCACATAACGTTCTTGAGAGAGAAACTGTGTGTTAAGATATTGTGAAATATTTTATTCTGTATAACTCTGGGTTGATGACAACCGTAAGTAGATTTTGTTTGTTTGTTGTATAACTGTGGTATACTATTGTGTATATGTGTTAGTAGTTGTATGTAACGTCATTGCAAAACAAAAGTCTTAAGTAAATCTGATTTATGTAATATTTAAGACACTTGTGAAGTGCGGACATTATATTAAGAGAAAATTGTCTAACATCTGATATGGTAATATAAATATTACATGGTTTTGATTAGGGTATATTGTATTTCAGTGTATTTGTGTATTGGGTCCTGGTGATGACGAACGTAGATGATGTATTCTGGGAGTTGGCGAAGAGTGAGTCTGGTGAATGGCGGTGGTGATAATGGTGAACAGAGAAGATGATCAGTGAATGATCGTGACGACGGTGTCAATGATTTTGACTAACGGCGAAGGTGATCTGAGTGACCCTGACAAAGAGTGTTGATGATTCTGGTGAATTATGGTTGTAATAATGGTGAATTGAGAAGATGATCCGTGAATGATCGTGACGAGGGTGTCAATGATTTTGGCGAACGACGAAGGTGATCTGTGAATGATCCTGACAAAGAGTGTTGATGATTCGGGTGAATGATGGTGGTAATACTGGTGAATGGAGGAGATGATCAGTGAAGGATCGTGATGAGGGTACCAATGATTATGGTGAACTGAGATGATCAGTGAATGACCGTGACGAGGGGGTTAGTGATTCTGGTGAACGACAGGGGTATTAATAGTAAACGACAACGGTGATCAGTGAATGATCATTATGAGGTGTGATGATTCTAGTGAATGATAATAATGATAATGGGGAATGGTGAAGATGATCAGTGAATGATCATGACAAGGATGACGATGAGGGTGACTTATGATGATGAATTGTGAAATGTGATGAATAGTGGAAGACAGACATTTTAGTATTATTTTGTGGTTAAAAGATTTTTACTCTATGTAATATTGATTCATAGTTTAATTTACATGTGATATATGTTACATGCGTGATAGTGCAATATGTATTGGTTGGGAGGGAAGTGTTATGTAAATAAATGTGTATGAATGATTCCTGAGTTGTCGTCTTGTTTCTTTTGGGATACCGACCCGTGACAATAATAATATACATGTAATATGTTTAGATATTAAAAAAAACCCTCTTGAAAACTGCAAGAAATATTCACAATAATATCTGGAAAGATATGTTAAAAATAAGTTTTATGATGAAGAGTTCATATTGTTAGAATATATTTGGCATAATGATATAAAAATAAATGGAAAATCAGTATTCTATAGATTGGCCTGAAGCAGGTATGAAATTTATTAATGACTTAACTTTAATACGTATACCACTTCATACTGAAATATAACAGTAACAGTAATACTAATGTTTTAATGTATCAAGGTGCATGCATTATTAATGCAGTAATTTGGTATTTTGACAGATGTAATATTTTGCGAATAAATAATAAGTGACATTCTTCCATTTTACTATATAATTTTATAAGTCTTAAAGACTACTTTTAAGAACTTTTATAGTATTCTACTAAATTCTTCTTTTATAAAATTAAAATATACTTTAAATGCAAATAATTATTAAATTAATAAGGTCGTGGTTTCAATATAAAAACCTACATAATATTCCTTGTATCTACCTACATACACTTGAATATATTGATTCTCTTTGTGTTGTTTTAGCAACTTAGAATTATGATCAATTACTCATTTATTTTGGGAATAAACTTTAGGCAAAACTGGATTCTTATAAATATAGGTATAATCATCAATTTTAATAAAGAAAATATAATTCTTGGATTGAAAACCAAAAACGATTATCCTTACTTACCTACTTTACTTTACTAGCGTGCCTATATCCAAAAGAGGTTCAGAGACGTCCATCACACACACAGTCTCTGGCAAGGCCAGTGGCTTGGCGTCAGACAGAAATTTAGATGGAAAATTTTGACATTATAGGCGTATTGTCACAGACCACTGACCTATTTAATGGTCTAACAAAGTACCTGAACAAAAATAATTTGATTTGTCCCTAAATTTACTTTATTCAACCATCTTCATAACCACCATACTCCATTTATTAACGACATTTGGTAAAAATAATTGAATTATGGCAATGGTCCATAATTCAAAAACTAAAATTGCCGAGAGGGATGACATGGAGTTCACTCCATCATGGTTCAGTTAAGGTGATGCGATAGTTAGATTTTGTTTCCAACAATTAATGTAATTTTTATTTATTATTCATTTTTAGAGAAATAAGGTCCTTAAATCCGTGACAATATGCCTTTAAACTAAAATGGTATGGATTTAATTTTGATGGCGTATCCTAAAAAGTAAAATAAATATAAAACCATTCTTAGTATTACACATTTTATATAACACCTAGCTGTCCTACAGCCAAAACCGCCTACATCTAACGACCCTTAATGTCAGCCTTCACCATACACTCCACCCCATCACACACCCCATCTTTCAATATTTATTTAATTAATTTTAATAAATATTTATATAACTAAGTGACCGTTAAATTTAATGGGAAACCAAATAAGATTAAAACATATATTACATAAATATATAATAAACATAGCAAAATCTATTAAAACGAGCACGCTGTAACCCAATTAACTAAAATGCAATATTTATTGATGTTAAACAATAAACAATGATCCTATTAATGTTGTTGAATTAGATTTGAATTAATCTAGAGAGGGTCCACAGACTATTATTATAATATTGTTACTAATATAACTGAGGGTTTTCCAACTTGTAATTATGACTTGTTTGATAAATTGTGTTCCAATTTACACTGGAGGTTTAAGATGAAATCATGAATATGTACATACATATACCTATTTGGTTAGAACATATACATGATATACTTGATAGATAGATGTATGTATGTATAACTTTATGTAAAATGGGTGTTAAAATCTTTGCTTTTGTCTTTATCCAAACTATGGATGTCCGGCATGAAAAATGAATAAATAAAACATTTAAAAGAAAATACTTTCTCATAGTTGAAACATCCTGTATGAAAAATTATCAAATAAAACATTTAAAAGAAAATACTTTTTCGGAGCTCAAAAACCAGAAGATCCTATTGTTAAATGTTGGTTGTTTCCTGATATATATATATATATATATATATGTGTGTGTGTGTGTGTGTGTATGTATGCATGTGTGTGCATATATATGTGTGTGTGTGTGTGTGTGTGTGTGTGTGTGTGTATGTATGTATGTATGCATGTGTGTGCATATATATGTATATATATATATATATATATATATATATATATATATATATATATATATATATATATATGTATATATATATTAAATATGAACATTTAGTTATCTTGATACTTTTGGATAAACCTTCTTTAATTTTCAAAGGAAAAAATATTCCAAATAGGTAACATGTATTTTGAAAACCATACAAAGTAATAAAATATAAATACCTGAACTGCCAAAGATGAGGACTCTCAATAGGGTTACGGTGAGTGCCGATCTGAAACACATGGTCGACACTAGTTCTGATCGTCAACCTCGGAGATGTGCTTTATATTGTAACTTTCGTTATTGATTCACACCCATTTAATAATGATGACACGTTTGGTTTACAGCTATTTAAACAATATTGTATTAATAAAGTAATACAAACAGAATGTAATGGACATGTACATTAATGTGCCATTGAGTACACTGACAGTAATCTACATCAAATTACCAACCACAAAGGGTAGTATGTCGCTAGTGCATTGGGATGTGTGTGTGATGGCTTAAGCCATTAACACTGATTAAACTACAGCCGACCAAACCATTAAGAACACATTAGTGTGCCATTCAATGACACAATACCACTTCTAACTTGGTTGCTGGTCTGAATTATTATCTTATCTAAAATACATGAAAAGAAAATTAATTAGAAAAGTCAAGGGTCGAAACTTCCCGACCAAACTTGATTGACTCTAAGTAATGAGTAAATATTAACGTAAACTAATTGTAAAATATTTGCCGGTACAGTGTGACGACATGTTAAAACAAATCTCCCAGCCCGTGGTGATGATGACTGGCAAAATACCGGTGAAAAAGGCAGTATTTTGATATGAAAGTAAACGAAACCCTCTAAGCGAAAGAAGCGTATGGTAATACAGATAATGTACTTCAGCAACCCATTATTATTTGTACACTATAGATTATGACAAACACTATATATATATATATATAGCACCATTTTATTTTCATAATTCATTATAAGGTGTTGCCAACCAATAGGCGATGATTAATTAATCAATGTGCCCGGTGGTGTCGTTATACCCAAAAAAAAAAAAAAAATCATAAAAAGGTAGACACAACAAATATATCCATCATAAATTAATTGAAAGTTAACAGTTACACAGCAATTACATTAATATAAAAATACACATATATCCATAGCGAAGAGATAACATGTACTGTCAAAGATAGCATTTAGCATATACATATATGTTCCAGTTTGTTGAATAATTAAATGACTAATTCTGGTTTATGTACAGATGCAGATCGTGCGTGCCTGCATGTGTGTAATTACAAAAGCACACTTGACGATTACAGTATAGGTATTACATTTTCTAGTTCGTTATGATTTATTCTCGTAACATTTTGATGAAAAATACATAGGCTAATTACTATACTGCATATTCAAAACTGACATGAATAAAACAACATTAAAATAGAGATGATACACAAACACATGCACACAAACATACACATGTACACGTACACACCATTAATCTATTTAACAAATAATTGTAAAAATTCATGAATACTCTATACCAGTGTCGTTTTATATGTTTAGAACTACTACGCTGAACCTATTTCTGATAATTATAATACTATTAGAGTTTTTTCCTCTAAATGGCTGCAATGTGTCCACGGAACACAGGCACCAGCTCCCAGCATTATAATATCAATTGTAGAGCATAAGCAAGTGCAGCTTGTTCTGTAACCAAATCACTCTACTTTATCACAGACATTAACCGATCCCATGTGTGATCAATATCCTGTTTAATTATCTTGTTAATTAGCTAATTACATTATTAATATATCTTTTAAATGTAGTATTCGTTTTTAGTTGTTTCTTAACGAATATATGCCTATACAGTGGCGGATCCAGAAAATCCATTGGGGGGGGGGGGGGCAGTGACATAAGATGGAATGCCAAGGGAACTTTGGGGGAGGTTTAGAGGGTGATCGTAAAAAGAAATGAAAATTAATATATAATAAAATTATAATTATCGCAAAATTTAGGGGTGGGGCCGGGCTGTATCCGCCTCTGCTATATACCTATAGTTTAATCATTTCTAATACGATTACGTTACTCTGTAGTGTAGTTTTTGTTCACCTCAAAATAAAGAAAACATAATGAGGACGGCTACAGACACTTATTCACTTATCCCCATCATCACTGCCATCACAGGAATATTTTTTCTTCAAAGATACCCTCCTCGGGAGTCGTTGTTTTTAACCCAGAGGCCAAATATAGGTATACCCGTCCCGCCGTGCTATTATTGGCATGGTCATGTTAGTACTTTCGATTGGACCCTACTGATAATCTGGCTTTGTATAACCCTAGCATTTTTTTTATCATGGCTCGGAATGTAAATCCGCTAATGAGTATGACTGCCAATTCATTTATCAGAAGCAAAGCGGATTTGTGGTTGAAACATTTGTGAGCCTTTACCCGTATGTCATTAAACACCACACCTGTTTATGCTGTATACATGCCTAGCAGGTTTACGTCACTGGTAGATGTCTTAACATCTGTAATCAAGTAGGGACAACTGGTAACATTTAAATCTCTTCTTGAAATCATCTTTGGACAGAGATGTACTTTGATGTATTCAGGTGTTTTTGTGAAGAGTAGTCATGCTTTCACCGAAAACAAAGAAGACATCTGTGCCTGGAATAATAATGCTTGCTGAATGTACAATATTTGCCCCCTGGGTATTGGATTTTCTCCAAACATTCCTAAGGAGGTAACTATGAATGAACATGGCAACGCTAAGGAAAAAAGGGATACAAGCTAATTAAATGGAAGTGCTATTGAAATATATGGACCTTAACCTGTTCCAAACCCTCCTCTAGTACTTAACTCTATGCATTCTGCCAGGAAGTAGTATTTGACCAAGTGTGAACACATGAGATCAATAGCAAATTGCCCACTTCGAAAGTTGTGATGGTCCTTTGTACTTCAGCTGTCACAAATAGAGACGTTGTTCCTAAGTTAGAGGTGGACTCAGATCATTTACGGGTACTACCCAGAGGTACAACGCGGAACAAAGAGTATGAAGACATCAAACATTGTTCTGTTCCAGATGCAGATGACTTGTTCCTCAATCAAAACGAAGCTGCTGATTGGATAGCAAATCCCGAGAAACACTCCAAAATATAACAGTTATATCTAGGGGAAGATTCCAAGAAGAGACAAAAATGCAACATGCTACCAACCATTCAACAGGTATTATCTGTTCCTGTACTGAAATCAACGAAGACGTTATAATCAGCTTATTTTATACCATCTATATAATGTAAAATGGAGTACAACGTGTTGTCATTCATGCCAGTGACATGGTAATCACTGTGCTAAGCATATATTATATACAAGCCCTGACTAGCAAGTCTGCATGAGTTGATACAAATGTTGGACTATCATTGTTCACGAACTTCATTTCTCAGTAGCAGGTATCTAACCAATTACCTGATCATTTGTAGAAAACTGAAACTGATAGCACTTTTCGTTAATATCATTTGAAAATAGTGTATCATTTGAAAAGACTGGTTTTCTCTATTTGGGAGGAATCATGTAACATGTCTTGTTTTATCATTATACATCATATACTGTGTTTGCTAACCGGCGTTACGGTGCTGACGTGTTATTTGCAAAATTAGTAACAGAGAATAATGATCTTGCAAAATAAACCATAAATGTAATTTCTGC
Source organism: Gigantopelta aegis (assembly GCF_016097555.1). Taxonomy (NCBI): domain Eukaryota; kingdom Metazoa; phylum Mollusca; class Gastropoda; order Neomphalida; family Peltospiridae; genus Gigantopelta; species Gigantopelta aegis. The sequence goes on from NC_054708.1 coordinate 36,154,556, forward strand.
CTGAGAATACATGTTTTCCATCTTCAAGTCTTTATTAATCTACTAACAGTTATAAAATACTGAATGAAATAAGTTTTGGGTTATTTTGATTTAGGTTTAGTCTCATGCCCTTGATTTGTAATATGGTAATTTCAGGTTTTTCACCATATTAAATCAAACATTTGTTCCTAAATTTAGATGCCTTTGTGCTATAAAAATGTATCTGTGAGTTTTTAATTAATATTTAATTATCCAAGTTATGTTTATCTCGGTGTTCTTACTTTTATAAATTTTAGGGATGGGTAACGTCATATTCGAGAATGACTCATATGTTACAATATTTTAGGTTTTTAGTGCAATCAAAGTATGTGATATTTTTCAGATCACATACTTTAAGAATTAGATAACTTTGCAAATTAGATGTAAATTAATCAAAGTCACGGCACTAGGTTTATTGACATTTAAGCAAACGTTCTAGGGTGACGCTCCATAATTGACGTATGCATTCATAGTCATCAAGTAAAAACATTTCAATACCAATTTCACACTAAAAGCTGTCCAACGTTCAGAAAAAAAACCCAAAAAACCGTTGTGCACTAGTTTATTTTGATGTAAGGACATGCAAAATTACGTCATTTGAGTTTGACGTCATTTTCTTGGAAAAAGACACCGACACATATTCTTACGCCATTTGAATATCTAGTAATGCTGGATTGGAATTAACGTTGCGTGTACAGTTTACAAAAACGCGTTGTATTAAGCTTGAGATTTTATATTACCCTCGTGTGTTTCGGTATCGTCAATAACATACATTAGGAGGCTCGCATAATGCAATTTTTATTCCTAAAATATGATATTGACGATACCGAAAAAAAAACCTATGGCATTAACCACCCCCCCCCTCTCTCTCTCTCTCTCTCTCTCTCTCTCTCTCTCTCTCTCTCTCTCTCTCTCTCTCTCTCTCTATATATATATATATCTATATATATATATATATACATATATATATATATATACATAGATGATGATGATGATGATGACGAATATTATTTATATTGAACGCCAAAGGAAACTATACACGTTTTAAAATGCCAAACAAAATACATTTCTGGTCTCTAAAATAGGTCGTGTTGTTCTGAATGAGTAGCATGGCTTGGTTTTTTTTTTTTTTTAAACTATCTGAGGCCAAAGTCGAAGTCATAAAAATTGCCTTCGCTACATGGAAAATATAAAGGAAAATATTTAGGGCACTAAGACAAGGGAGGGGACATCATGGCCATTCAGGATGGTCCAAGGCAGATGAGGAGGCCGTTAAAAAAACACCCAAAAATATACCAACCTTTTCTGTGCAATCTGTCAAAAAAAAAAAAAAAAAAAAAAGACGAATCGAAAAAAGACGAATCGCCGCATCAATTCTAGAACTTCGGTCTGACTAAATGAAGGAATGAATGAAGGAATGAATGTGTAATGAAAACAAGTAGTTTGTTTTATTTAATGACGCCACTAGAGCACATTGATTTTTTTCGTCTTATCATCGGCTATTGGACGTCAAACATATGATCATTCTGACACTGGTTTTTTTTTAGAGGAAACCCGCTGTCGTCACATAGGCTACTCTTTTACGACAGGCAGCAAGGGATCTTTTATTTGCACTTCCCACAGGCCTTTGTTGAATCAGTTATCGATCACTGGTCAGTGCAAGTGGTTTACACCTACCCATCGAGCCTTGCGGAGCACTCACTCAGGGTTTGGAGTCGGTATCTGGATTAAAAATTCCATGCCTCGACTGGGATCCGAACCCAGTACCTACCAGCCTGTAGACCGATGGTCTAACCACGACGCCACCGAGGCCGGTTAAATGTTTAACGACACCCCAGCACGAACTGGTCTGACTAATACCGACAGGATCCTTTCGGACCTAAACTGACCGATTTGACTAATATATTCTCAGCACTGGATGGCTGGCGATAAACTTGATTCAAGTGCTAAACGTGTAATCTATGATTTTCGATTTAATATTCGACAATCTTCGTTGTGTTCCGTATAAATACATTATTATCAATAAAGCAGAAGCCTACTAATTGTTAAAATTATGTCCTAACACGTTTATGCTTATTGCACACAATTCATTGACGTCACAAAACTGTATTAGCATTATGATGACGTGTTTCTGTTACGTATACAAATAACAAAAGTAATAAATATCAAACTTTGTTTTTTATAGGTGAACAATTACAAATTGCGTCACAGCACTTGCAAGTCTGAAAGAGAGAAACTCAACTCGCCCCAAAACCAACTCGCCCCCTACCAACTCGCCCCAGCGGTAGGTCAACTCGCCCCACACTGTTTAGTCAACTCATATCATTACCGTTTTATTAATTAAATATAACAATAGTTTAGCAATTATGTGCATTAAATATTGTTGAATATGCTCAGCAGCCGGAGACCAAAAGCCTTGCCTGATCATTCCTTTAAAGCTCACAAACGTCGTTAAAATAGGCTTGACAGTTCATTGTTTATCCGATATTAGGATCTTCCCAATATAAAACCTTTTAATAAGTGATCATTATAGCGGAGTTTCACGGTAATATTAATAAATAAAATGACACTAAAGTTGTAGACGTCCATTTTTAATTTCGTCACAATTATTTAAAAACAGTAAATTTTGGGGCTAGTTGTCCAAACACTGGGGCGAATTATCCAAACCCTGTGGCGAGTTGTCCAAACACTGGCAGGAGAGTTGGTAGAGGGCAAGTTGGTTTTAGGGCGAGTTGATCAGCATTTGTTTGAAACAGACTATATGTGTAGTATATAATAATCGGTTTCAAACTGTTTGTGTATACCTAAATTGTTTGTGTGTGCTTACATTGTCTTTATCATACTGTTTAACCTCTAAAAGACAAATTTTGACGTTTATTATGACTGCTGTTTTCATCATAAAGCTAATACAGATTTCAATGGATTTTTTTTCACGGATTTTTGTAAATCGTTCATGGCTAAAGTGTTGTGTTTGTTTTCAATGTTCAGTCAGTAGTAGTTTCGAATCCCTGACCTGAACGCATACAAGGTTCAAACTGCATTGTTTTTACCTGTAGATTCATGAAAAATCATATACACTTACAGGAATGTGTCGTCACAGGTATGGATTACTAAATTTTAGTCGTCACGGTATTCATTTAAACTAGAATATTACATCATCATTTAAATCGAAAATGGCCATGGAAATAGATCATCCAGAATAATATACTGGAACACAATGAAAACGCAAAACAGATATATGTCAATATTTTGTTGTGATTAATGAGAAATATATTTATTGGACTTAAAATAACAATTTATGAGAGGAAGCCATTGATTGGTACTTTTGTCTGGGTTTTAATCCTGGTTTTGTTCGGGAGTGTCCGTGATCGACCTCGACCTGGTCAACGTCCTGTTACGACTCCACGCCAATATCGGCAGATTCGACGACACCACCTCCGTGACCGCTTCAGAACTGCGACGATGACAGCCAGCAATACGATAGGACGTCATGGACGGCATATCCATCCGATGACGGTCATCCGTCGACTCAGAACGGTTGGACTCAGATGCAGACGCCCGTACAACGGTAACATCATGACACCGCGACATCGTGCTGCGAGACTACAGTTTGCTCTCCAGAATGGTAATCATCCACCAGCCTTTTACTGGAGCATTGTTTTCTCAGATGAGTCCCGTTTCTCCGTCTCCTTTGCCGATGGAAGAGCACGTGTGTACAGGAGACTCCATGAACGATACGCTGACGGATGTGTGAGGGAACGTGATTGGTTTGGCGGCGGTTGTCTGGGGGGCAATCAACTGTGATTTCAGGAGTGATCTCATCATTGTCCACGATGCCCTTACAGCCCAGCGTTATGTTGACGTTATTCTAAGACCAGTTCTCTAGCCACTTTTGCGCCGTCACCGAAGACCAGGAGGTCCCCTTCTGTTTCAACAAGACAATGCCCGTCCACAACCTGCAAGAATTACCCAGGCATTCCTGCAACAAGCCGGTATCACCGTTATGAACTGGCCCGCCGTTTCACCGGATTTGAACCCAATTGAACATATGTGGGATGAGTTACGACGTCGTGTACGTCAACGCCAGCCACCACCGCGTAACGTCGCTGAGCTTGCACAGGCGTTGCAGGAGGAGTGGAGGAACATTCCTATGGCTTATTTGAGATGTTTGTGCTAATCCTTTCCCCGTCGTCTTCACGCATGCTCACGGGCCAATGGTGGACACACCAGATACTGACCCTGATATGGGGGGCGGGGGGGGGGGGGGGTTGAACTTTTCGATTACGAATGCAACTCGATTACTGATGATAACTGGCCATGTTTCCATGTGAATGTATCTCATGAATACCAGTCATTAATATCATATTACATTATCCATTAATTCATTAATAGTTTGTCGTTATTTGCAATGAAAATTTGTTTTTGCGTTTTCATTGTGTGTCAGTATATAGTTCTGGAAGCAGGTTGCTCTGTTTGACGTTATGAGGAGTTGGGGTATGTTGTTGTTTCCATATCAACACGAAGACCAAATAGAAAGTGTGAAATGGACAGAAATTATTTCTGTATCTTTACGTTAACCCAATACTGTCGTTTTCTGTGTGTTTTTCTATACTCAGCCAAACAAGTTAGCAATATAGTAAATGTGCTTAAATAAAATGAAACTCGGGACTTACAAAATAAAATCAGACACTGGATTTAATTGAGGAATCATTTGTTAGTATAAGTAACAGATTTTCAATGCAGAATGAAATGCTGACTGTCACATCGTTAATTGGTGCTTGAGGGTCTATACACGAAACTCTGAAAATCGTCGGCAACGTGTCTGAGCACACTGGGCATTGACAGTGGTACAACGTCGCATTATGCACGGAACGTGACCGACATGGTGGTAGTAGCGTCATGGAGTGGGCAGGAACTCATGACATCAGAGAAAACAACTTCATGTTCATCATTCGTGAGAATCTGAATGCTTAGCATAACAGTCATGAAACCTTCACACCAGTTGTCATTCCATTCATGCAGCAGCATCCAGGCGTTTTGTTTCAACATGACAATGCACACCAGCATTCAGCCAGACAAAAGGCAGGACTGCTTAAGAGGAACAACATTGAGGAACTACACTGACTTGCAAGATCGTCTGACTTCTTCCCTATTGTGCAGGTATGGGATTTGTTGGGTTGTTGCGTGCGCGAGAATCACAGCATATTCACAACGTCCACAAGCGTCCACATACTTTAACATGCAATACACAAGGTGTTCGGACATGTTAATGACAATTTTCAGTTTTTTGTGTATGGACCCCACGCACTATTTAACGATGTGACGGTCACACATTTCTGTATTGAAAATCTCTTACTTGTAATGATGCCTCTGATTTTATTTTGTAAGTCACGAGTTTTCTTTCATTTAAGCATATTTACCAAATTACAAAACCTTTTCGGCTAAAGTATATTTGTTTGTTTGCTTTTGTTTTGTGTTGTTTTGTTTATTTTGTTTTCGTTTTGGTTTCCTCGTTATTTTAAGAAACTTAAAACAAGTACTGTCATTTGTCATAAACTAATCATTTTTCAAGTTAATAGATAATCACGAAGAGCATTTTGCCATTCGTGTCACTTTGTGAAATTCGAGAATCCTTTGTACATCCACTAGAACACTTTCAGGGAAAACAAAATGAGGAAAAACACAAACAATCGACGAACATCAATTTTATTCTATTTCGGACACATATGGAACTTTTGTTTTTCCAGCAATTAAAAAATATATATTGCTGTCACAATCGCAGTAGGAAACTGAATGTACAAACATTTACAAGACACAAAATACAGTCAGGATTTACAATAAAACAAATTTCAACAATCAATTGTTTGGAGAATGTTGTTCCTAATTACACCAATAACGCTATTAACAAAACCACTAAAACAACAATTATGTTTCTTTGATATAAAATATTTGATCACAGTAGTTCTAGTTACTGGCAACATGTGCAAGAAATAAAAGTTGGTGAGACATTCTTCTGATATCAGTCAATTGCCTATCAGAAAGATAACACAATGCTTTAGCAGGGTTAACAATGTTTCTGGATAACAAATACTACTGATATGCACACGAACTGGTATATCATTTTGTCTACAGGCGCATTCATTACTAGTGTAACTGCGTGTGTCTGCTCTAAGACTAATAAAATTCAACTCGTTGAAGACAAAGTTACCATTTATACAAGCATTCCACAAACAACCCTTGTGGATCTCTTGTCTCCTATATATAAATGTATAACTGTATTACAGGATTAACTGTCTTAATGTACAGTTACTTGGGAATCAAATGGTACAGGTGTAGTGTGTGTCACGTTGTGAAATTCTGGTTCAGGTGAACAGTATTTCTTCTTCAACAGAGCAAGCACACGGGAAGTACAAGCAAACCCCAGAAACACGAACAGCCCTTGCAGGTTGTTGGATACAATGAAAACATACCAGATGACCTCAATGTTAGCAAAAGCCGCCACAAAACAAAAACACCAAGAAAGCCCTGTTATCATGAACAGCTTACTGTATATCCAAAAGGTTTGTCGGTCTTTTCTTGTACAAGAAATATTCTTAGATATCTTTGTGGCCTTCTGAATCCCATACATGGTGACAAGAAAACATACAATGTTTATGACGAGTAAGACTGCTAATGGAACCCCAAAGACTATCAAGCTAGCAGTATTGTTTGAAATCCAACAGACGTTGCCGTTACCGTAACCAATAGATAGACCGGAAACGTTAGCAAAGTCGACTGTGGCGGATGTTAAGACAATACAGAGTGGAATTCCACATGCAAACAAAGCATATTTCAAGTAGAGTTTTCCACTAGTAGGTAAAGACGACCCAGAAGAATTTACCCTGAATGTGATAGCCAAATTGACACCAATAGCAGTCATCCATGCAAACGTGGAAAGCCAAGAAGCATGGGTAATTACAGCAAAAGCAGTGCACAGTCTTCCTGCTGGTAGCTGGATGAGAAGCAGCAAGCACTGGGAAATTAACAGCATCATGGACAGGGACATTATCAGTTTGCCGGACACGTTTCTCAGCTCAGCGAGCAGCGAATAAACGGTCAGGGTAAGCACTAAACAAACTATTGAAATTATTGCTGTTGCCATGGTTACAATTCCCTGAGTTGGGTTGAAATTAAAGAACTTAACGTTTTCAAAATAGGTATAGTCTCTGGAGAAATTTGAACAAACTAGTGCTGTATCACCCAGTAGAATGAAGTGATCACTATCCAAGATAAGCCCGCTGTCCAATATATGCAGAGTCTTGTTGTGAATTTCAAATTCCGATTTATTGTAAGACACTGCACTGCAGTCAAGGGAAAGTTCACAAATCAGAATTGAAAACACTTTCAATTCTGAATTACTAATATTAAATGCCATTTCAAATGGGACGTTATTTAGTGGAAAATATCTGTTAGATATATTGCCGTAATGTGTCCCATCCACAACAGAAAATGTAGGGTTCAGCCACTTCTTCAGAAAACCTTTACCACATGTCAAATTCCCTTCCCGTTTATAATTTTTCATTGTAAGATAATTTAAAAGCATCATATTGTATACGTCTCTTGTGAAACTAGATAAAATACTGGAGAGAAATAGTTCAATATTGGTAGACAATCTAATGGACAAAAAATCATTTTGTAATATATTTGAAATATTTTCAGTAACAGACGTTGATAAGAGATTAGATTTGCTATTGATAATGGGAACATTTAAAATTCTCTCAAGAAATGGTTTGTCGTCTATTACAATATGTCTATGCTTATCAATGTTTTTAATAAATAAATCAAAATCTGAGAAATAGTCTCTCTCAATTATGTGTCCATACTTGAAAAATGTCCACGTTAGTAAAATATCTTCGTTACCCCAACCGTCTACATTCATGGCCATATAGACGAAATGTGATCCATTTGGTAGTAACTGGGTGTACTTGTTGATAATGTGCATTCCCTGGATCAAACACGATCCATTTATGGGAATTTTGCCAATGGGACAAACGAGTCTGGTACAACTCTCCGAAAATACGTTGTATACTTCATCTACTTCACAGAGCATGGCTCGAGACTTCACTTCTATTGGTTTTCCGCCTTTCGTAAAGTGTAATGTAAGATCACTACTCTCAGAATCAAAATTGAACAAAATACTCAGGCTGCCGATATCGATATCGTGTGATCTATCTTGGTTCCTGGTTTTCAAACACTGAAAACATTCCACCTTAGTACTAGCAGAACAATGTGGGTTTTTTGACATCCGACTATACTGATTAGTAACTGGAAACTGGTAGAACAAACAGAGTGTCCTCAGTTTCCCTTCTGATTCTAAGATGGAGGTGTTTGACAGACATGGTCGCACCATCTCAGGTTTGGAGTAAGGAGATACAATGAGTACGCAGTTCTTCAGTAGAAATTCAACAATCTCGGAGTATGATAATTGGGGATCAGGAGTAAACTCTTCACATCTCACAGACGAAGACCATGGTTCAAGGTTGTCAGCAGACATATTGTGACACAGCGCACAATATTTATTTCTAAATGTAATATATTGTATACGCTTGTGTGAAAAGGGATTGTTTTCAAGTCCAGCATCAATGCATTTCCCTAAGATTGTATGGTTTTCATAACTTGGAGGACACTTTGCAATCATCCAGACACTAGTTGAATTACTATAGTGTATGCAATCCTCGTACTTTCTGTATTTGAGTAAATATTGTATTGTGGTTTGATGGAGCTCACTGGGTGGCACGCTGTTTAAAGCCGTGATATTGTCTAGTGTCCCATCTTTAACGGTTTCAGTAATGGTTGAATTGAGACACTCGGAATAGTAATCAAAGCAGCAGTCACCAAATATCATACACAACAGGTCACATTGGCACTTTGTGTATTGTGGGTCTAGATCGTTACGGCTCTTGCATTTGTCTTTGCACGAGAAATCTGTACCACACAGAGGAAGATTTTTGTCAAAATATGTAAAATAGTTCTTCTCACATTGCATCGCACTAGTACTCTCATCTGAAATATTTCCTAACAAACATTGCATGCAGTGGGGATTGCGAAACACATCAAAATTAATGAAAATTCTATAATGGTAGGCTTCACACAAATAACAAACATTTGAAACAGACGAATTAATTTCGTTGTAAAGTAAACCTAATGACGGACGTTTTGTATATTCTTCGGAACATGTCCTTGGTGCAGTAAATGGTGACATACTTGTCATTTTACAGGTTTCATTTCTAAAAAGTTTGCTCAGTTCGTTTAAATTGTTTAGAACCTCTTCATTAATAGTTGTTGGACATTTGGCTGATGATGTCCAAATGACCACATCATTGGTTTTAAGTCCATGACATTTAGCACAGTATATATTGCTAAATGTAATTGCACCAAAGTATTTATGAGAAACAGGGATACCTCCAACCATTCTGAGATTTGCATCTTTACACAAAGTGGCCAGAGATTTGAGTGAACCTTGCGGACAGCTAGATATCATCCAAAAATATTTTGAATCGCTGCTTGATATGCATTGTTTATACTCATATAGCCGCTCCATCAGTGCTTTCTCTTTCAGGTCCCTGACGGTCTGCAGCTGTTGATGAATAAGATCGAATGTTTTCTTTTTACTAGTAATATCCTCCATTTTCCAGGAGAGACAAAGAAAGTAGTAGTCATGGCAACAGTCTCCAAACACAGTGCAGTCCACGTCACAGTTACAGTCAAGCTTAAACGATCTGGTGATGGTGTGGCTCTGTCCACAGTATCCGTCACATGATCTTGTGCAACACGCTGGTGTATTGGTAGGAATGAGTCCCGTCCCATTATGTACACACCTAGTTTCAGTTTTTATACGGTTTTCTCTGCTCACAAGAGGGTCTTCTCCACGATTTTCTCTGCTCACAAGAGGGTCTTCTCCACGATTTTCTGTGCTCACAAGAGGGTTTTCTCCAATATGTTTGGTGCTCAAAAGAGGGTTTTCAGTGTTTTCGGCATGATTTACGGTGCTCAAAGGTGGGTTTTCAGTGTTTTGTTCAGAAAAACCTGGTAAAATTAAATGCAAACATATTTCATATAATATAAAGGATCAAACAATTTAATAAAGACTAAAACATTTTTTTGGGATAAAATTATTATTTAGTTCAGAATATTCCTAGAAGTATAGATCGGTAAAGTTTTTAAAATAATAATAATAATAATAATAATAATATACATGTAATATGTCTAGATATTAAAAAAACTCTTGAAAACTGCAAGAAATATTCACAATAATATCTGGAAAGATATGTTAAAAATAAGTTTTATGATGAAGAGTTCATATTGTGAATAATGATATAAAAATAAATGGAAAATAAGTATTCTATAGATTGACCTGAAGCAGGTATGAAATTTATTAATGACTTAACTTTAATACGTATACCATTTCATACTGAAATATAGCAGTAACAGTAATACTAATTGTTTAATGTATCAAGGTGCATGCATTATTAATGCAGTAATTTGGTATTTTGACAGATGTAATATTTAGTGAATAAATAATAAGTGACATTCTTCCATTTTACTATATAATTTTATAAGTCTTAAAGACTACTTTTAAGAACTTTTATAGTATTCTACTAAATTCTTCTTTTATAAAATTAAAATATACTTTAAATGCAAATAATTATTAAATTGTAAATATTTGGATATTTACTTTTTTATAATACCAAAAGCACTGAACTAAGGTCGTGGTTTCAATATAAAAACCTAAATAATATTCCTTGTATCTACCTACATAAACTTGGATATATTGATTCTCTTTTTGTTGTTTTAGCAACTTAGAATTATGATCAATTACTCATTTAATTTGGGAATATACTTTAGGCAAAACTGGATTCATATAAATATAGGTATAATTATCAATTTTAATAAAGAAAATATAATTCTTGGATTGAAAATCAGAAACAATTATTCTTACTTACCTACTTTACTTTACTAGAGTGCCTATATCCAAAAAGAGGTTCAGACACGTCCATCACACACACACAGTCTCTGGCAAGGCCAGTGGCTTGGCGTCAGACAGAAATTTAGATGGACAATTTTGACATTAGAGGCATATTGTCACATACCACTGACCTATTTAATGGTCTAACAAAGTATTACCTGAACAAAAATAATTTGATTTGTCCCTAAATTTACTTTATTCAACCATCTTCATAACCACCATACTCCATTTATTAATGACATTTCGTAAAAATAATTGAATTATGGCAATGGTCCATAATTCAAAAACTAAAATGGCCGAGAGGGATGACATGGAGTTCACTCCAACATGGTCCAGTTAAGGTGATGCGATAGTTAGATTTTGTTTCCAACAATTAATGTAATTTTTATTTATTATTAATTTTTTGAGAAATAAGGTCCTTAAATCCGTAACAATATGCCTTTAAACTAAAATGGTATGGATTTAATTTAGATGGCGTATCCTAAAAAGTGAAATAAATATAAAACCATTCTTAGTATTACAAATTTTATATAACACCTAGCTGTCCTACGGCCGAAACCGCCTACATCTAACGACCCTTAATGTCAGCCTTCACCATACACTCCACCCAACTACACACCCCACCTCTCAATATTTATTTAATTAATTTTAATAAATATTTATATAACTAAGTCACCGTTAAATTTAATGGGAAACCAAATAAAATTAAAACATATATATATATATAAATATATAATAAACACGGCCCGTGCTCCCTTAGCCAGCCAAGTAAGCGCCTTCGTGTCTGGTAAGCGCTTAACTGCAGGACCGTGTCGGCTTAATTAACATGTATACAAAACAATGGAGCTGTGATCCGTAACGTCATTCACCACACATTATTTGGTATCTCTGCAACTTTAGATGTTCACTTTGAGGTCCATTGATCGCACCGTTTTAATTGTCGGCGGGCTTGTGTTGGTCACGTGGTACAGGTGATCGGGTATAAAATATAATAAAATCTTTTGAAGGTGAAATTCTTGAGTAAAAACATGTCACCATTATAACATATATTAACACGAGCACGCTGTAACCTTTATTATGTTGCAGGGGTCCCATTGATAAAATGCAATATTTATTGATGTTAAACAATAAACTAATGATCCTATTAATGTTGTTGAATTAGATTTGAATTAACGAGAAATCTAGAGAGGGTAAATGTTATTAATTTTAACGGCATGCAACATACTATTCAATTATTTTATTTTGTAAAGTCTTTGAACCAAAGTAATAAAAACAAACCGACAATGCATCAATTTGAATACACATGCCAGTTCAGGGTGTTACGTTTGCTATAATATTGTTACTAATATAACTGAGGGTTTTCCAACTTGCAATTATGACTTGTTTGATCAATTGTGTTCCAATTACACTGGAAGTTTAAGATGAAGTCATGAATATGTACATACATATACCTATTTGGTTAGAACATATACATGATATACTTGATAGATGTATGTATGTATAAATGTATGTAAAATGGATGTTAAAGTCTTTGCTTTTGTCTTTATCCAAACTAAGGATGTCCGGCATGAAAAATTAATAAATAAAACATTTAAAAGAAAATACTTTCTCATAGCTGAAACATCCTGTATGAAAAATGATCAAATAAAACATTTAAAAGAAAATACTTTTTCGGAGCTCTAAAACCAGAAGATCCTATTGTTAAATGTTGGTTGTTTCCTGATATTCCAAATAGCTAACATGTATTTTGAAAACCATACAAAGTAATAAAATATATAAATACCTGAACTGCCAAAGATGAGGACTCCCAATAGGGTTACGGTGAGTGCCGATCTGAAACACATGGTCGACACTAGTTCTGATCATCTACCTCGGAGATGTGCTTTATATTATAACTTTCGTTATTGATTCACACCCATTTAATAATGATGACACGTTTGGTTTACAGCTATTTAAACAATATTGTATTACTTAATAAAGTAATACAAACAGAATGTAATGGACATGGACATTAATGTGCCATTAAGTATATTGACAGTAATTTACATCAAATTACCAACCACAAAGGCTAGTATGTCGCTAGTGCATTGGGATGTTTGTGTGATACTCATTCAGTACATCAATGTTCCTGGCTTAAGCCATTAACTGATTAAACTACAACCGACCAAACCATTAAGAACACATTAGTGTGTCATTCAATGACACAATACCATTTCTAACTTGGTTGCTGGTCTGAATTATTATCTTATCTAAAATACATGAAAAGAAAATTAATTAGAAAAGTCAAGGGTCGAAACTTTCTGGACCAAACTTGATTGACTCTAAGTAATGAGTAAATATTAAGGTAAACTAATTGTAAAATATTTGCCGGTACAGTGTGACGACATGTTAAAACAAATCTCCCAGCCCGTGGTGATGATGACTGGCAAAATACCGGTGAGAAAGGCAGTATTTTGATATGAAAGTAAACTAAACCCTCTAAGCGAAAGAAGTGTATGGTAATACAAATAATGTACTTCAGCAACCCATTATTATTTGTACACTATAGATTATAACAAACACTATATATATATATATATATATATATATATATATATATATATATATATATATATATATATATATTGCACTTTTGTCCTACGCTATTACTCCGAGTTTCACGCCCTTCGACGATCTTCAGATGGCTGAAACTGGTGAAAAGATTGCAGGGTTTTTATTTTTGTGTAGTGCGGTTGCGTGGTTTGGGCTTACTGGTGTGACGGCATTTTGAGATGAGCTCAGTCCCTGCAATCTTTTCACCAGTGTCAGCTATCTGAAGATCGTCGAAGGGCGTGAAACTCGGAGTAATAGCGTAGGACAAAAGTGCAATATATATATTTATTGCATGCTCTACTCTCTCTTAAAGCATTGAGCACCTTTCAAGCCTTTAATGATAACCACCAGTATATATATATATATATATATATATATATATATATATATATATATATATATTAAAAGATAGCACTTTTTTATTTTTATAATCCATAAAACGGTTTTGCCATCCAATAGCTGTTGTTTAATTAATCAATGTGCCCAGTGGTGTCGTTAAACAAAAAAAAACCCAAAACATAAAAAGGTACACACAAGAAATATATCCATCATAAAGCAATGATAAAGTAATTGAAAGTTAACAGTTACACAGCAATTACATTAATATAAAAATACACGTATATTGATAGCGAAGAGATAACATGTGTACTGTCAAAGATAGCACTAAGCATATACATATATGTTCTAGTTTGTTGAATAATTAAATGACTAATTCTGGTTTATGTACAGATGCAGATCGTGCGTGTCTGCATGTGTGTAATTACAAAAGCACACTTGTTCCATCAACTTTACGATTACAGTATAGGTATTACATTTTCTAGTTTGTTATAATTTATTCTCGTAACATTTTGATGAAAAAGCCATAGTCTAATTAGTATACTGTATATTCAAAACAGACATGAATAAAACAACATTAAAATACTGATGATACACAAACACATACACACAAACATACAGATGTACACGTACACACCATTAATCTATTTAACAAATAATTGTAAAAAATCATGAATACTCTACACCAGTGTCGTTTTATATGTTTAGAACTACTACGCTGAACCTATTTCTGATAATTATAATACTATTAGAGTTTTTCCCTCTAAATGGCTGCAATGTGTCCACGGAACAAAGGCACCAGCTCCCAGCATTATAATATCAATTGGAGAGCAAAAACAAGTGCACCTTGTTCTGTAACGAAATCACTCTACTTTATCGCAGACATTAACCGATCCCATGTCTTATCAATATCCTGTTTAATTAGCTTGTTAATTAGCTAATTACATTATTAATATATCTTTTAAATGTAGTATTCGTATTTAGTTGTTTCTTAACGAATATATGCCTATATACCTATATTTTAATCATTTCTAATACGAATATCTTACTCTGTAGTATATATTTTTTGTTCACCTCAAAATAAAGAAAATATAATGATGAAGGCTATAGACATTATTCACTTATCGCCATCATCACTGCCATCACGGGAATATTTTTTTTCAAAGATACCCTCCTCAGAGTCGTTGTTACTAACCCAGAGGCCAGATATAGGTATACCCGGCCCGTCGTGCTATTATTTGGCCATGTAAGTACTTTCGATTGGACCCTACTGATAATATAGCTTTGTATAACCATGGCATTTTTTTTTTTTTTTTTTTATCATGGCTCGGAATGTGAATCCACTAATGAATATGACTGCCAATTCATTTATCAGAAGCAAAGCGGATTTGTGGTTGAAACATTTGTGAGCCTTCACAAAAAAAACACCCCTAAATATATCTACCTTTTCTGTGCAATCTGTGAAAAAGAAAAAAAAATGCCGAATGGAAAAAAGCCGAATCACCGCATCATTTCTGGAACTTCGGTCTGACAAAAGACCGACTTTTTGTTTTTTGCCTAATAACACAAAACGACAGGATCCTTTCGGATCTAACTTGACCGAGTTGGCCGATATATTCTCAGCATTGAATGGCTGGCGATAAACTTGATTCAAGTGCTAAACGTGTAATTTATGATTTTCGATTTAATATTCGACAATCTTCGTTGTATTCCGTATGAATACATACAATAAAGTAGAAGCCTACTAATTATCAAAATTATGCCTTACCATATTTCTGCTTATTGCACACAATTCATTGACGTTACAAAACTGTATTAGCATTATGATGACGTGTTTCTGTTACGTATACAAATAACAGGGTAATAAACATCAAACTTTGCCTTTTATAGATGAACAATTACAAATTGCGTCACAGCACTTGTAAGTCTGAAAGGGAGCAACTCAACTCGCCCCAAAACCAACTCGCACCCTACCAACTCGCCCCAGTGGTGGATCAACTCGCCCCATACTTTTTAGTCAACTCATATCATTACCGTTTTATTAATTAAATATAACAATAGTTTAGCAATTATGTGCATTAAATATTGTTGAATATGCACAGCAGCCGGAGACCAAAAGCTTTGCCTGATCATTCCTTTAAAGCTCACAAACGTCTTAAAATATAAAATCCGATATTACGATCTTCCCAATATAAAACCTTTTAATAAGTGATCGTTATAGCGGAGTTTCACGTTAATATTAATAAATAAAATGACACTAAAGTTGTAGACGTCCATTTTTAATTTCGTCACAATTATTTAAAAACAGTAAAGTTTGGGGCGAGTTGTCCAAGCACTGGGGCGAATTATCAAAACACTGTGGCGAGTTGTCCAAACACCGAGAGGCGAGTTGGTAGAGCGCAAGTTGGTTTCGGGGGGGGGGGGGGGGGGGAGTTGATCAGCATTTTTTTAAAACAGACTATATGTGTAGTATATAATAATCGGTTTCAAATGGTTTGTGTGTGTTTACATTGTCATTATCATACTTTTTCACCTCTAAAAGACAATTTTGAGGTTTATTATGCCTGCTGTTTTCATCATAAAGCTAATACAGATTTCAATGGGGTTTTTTCACTGATTTTCGTAAATCGTTCGATGAAGCAGATGTGTGGTTTCATGGCTAAGTGTTGTGGTTTTCTCACTGATTTTCGTAAATCGTTCGATGATGCAGACGTGTGGTTTCATGGCTAAAGTGTTGTGTTTGTTTTCAATGTTCAGTCAGTCGTAGGTTCGAATCCCTGACCTGAACGCACACAAGGTTCAAACTGCATTGTTTTTACCTGTAGATTCATGAAAAATAGTATACACTTACAGGAATGTGACGTCACAGGTATGGATTAAGAAATTGTAGTCGTCACGGTATTCATTTAAACTGGGATATTACATAATCATTTAAATCGAAAATGGCAATGAAAATAGATAATCAAGAATAATTGTTCTGGAAGCAAGTTGCTCTGTTTGACGTTATGAGGAGTTGGGGTATGTTGTTGTTTGTTTATCAACACAAAGACCAAATAGAAAGTGTGAAATGGACAGAAATTATTTCTGTATCTTTACGTTAACCAAATACTGTTGTTTTTTGTGTTTTTCTATATTCAGACAAACAAGTTAGTAATTTAGAAAATGTGCTTAAATAAAATGAAACTCGTGACTTACAAAATAAAACCAGACACTGGATTTAATTGAGGAATCATTTATTAGTATAAGTAACAGATTTTCAATGAAATGCTGACTGTCACGTCGTTAACTGGTGCATGGGGGGGGTCCATACACGAAACTGAAATCGTCGGTAACATGTCTGAGCACAATGGGCATTGACAGTGGTACAACGTCGCATTATGCACTGAACGTGACCGATATGGTGGTGGTAGCGTCATGGTGTGGGCAGGAACTCATGACATCAGAGAAAACAACTTCGTGTTCATCATTCGTGAGAATCTGAATGCTTAGCATAACAGTCATGAATTCTTCACACCAGTTGTCATTCCGTTCATGCAGCAGCATCCAGGCGTTTTGTTTCAACATGACAATGCACACCAGCATTCAGCCAGATTAAAGGCTGGACTGGTTAAGAGGAACAACATTGAGGAACTAAACTGACTTGCAAGATCGTCTGACTTCTTCCCTATTGTGCAGGTATGGTATTTGTTGGGTTGTTGCGTGCGCGAGAATCACACGCATATTCACAACGTCCACAAGCGTACACATGCTTTAACTTGTGAAACATGCAATGCACAAGGTGCTCGGACATGTTAATGACAATTTTCAGTTTTTTGTGTATGGACCCCACCACCATTTAACGATGTGACGGTCACACATTTTTGTATTGAAAATCTGTTACTTGTAATGATACCTCCGATTTTATTTTGTAAGTCACGAGTTTTCTTTTATTTATGAATATTTACCAACTTACAAAACCTTTTCGGCTAAAGTATATTTGTTTGTTTGTTTTTGTTTCGTGTTGTTTTGTTGATTTTGTTTTCTTTTTGGTTTCCTCGTTATTTTAAGAAACTTAAAACAAATACTGTCATTTGTCATAAACTAATCATTTATCAAGTTAATAGATAATCACGAAGAGCATTTTGCCATTCGTGTCACTTTGTGAAATTCGAGAATCCTTTGTACATCCACTAGAACACTTTCAGGGAAAACAAAATGAGGAAAAACACAAACAATCGACGAACATCAATTTTATTCTATTTCGGACACATATGGAACTTTTGTTTTTCCAGCAATTAAAATATATATATTGCTGTCACAATCACAGTCGGAAACTGAATGTACAAACATTTACAAGACACAAAATACAGTCAGGATTTACAATAAAACAAATTTCAACGATCAATTGTTTGGAGAATGTTGTTCCCAATTACACCAATGACGCTATTAACAAAACCACTAAAACAACAATTATGTTTCTTTGATATAAAATATTTGATCACAGTAGTTCTAGTTACTGGCAACATGTGCAAGAAATAAAAGTTGGTGAGACATTCTTCTGATATCAGTCAATTGCCTATCAGAAAGATAACACAATGCTTTAGCAGGGTTAACAATGTTTCTGGAGAACAAATACTACTGATATGCACACGAACTGGTATATCATTTTGTCTACAGGCGCATTCATTACTAGTGTAACTGCGTGTGTCTGCTCTAAAACTAATAAAATTCAACTCGTTGAAGACAAAATTACCATTTATACAAGCATTCCACAAACAACCCTTGTGGATCTCTTGTCTCCTATATATAAATGTATAACTGTATTACTTTTATAAGTACATGTATATGTTTAGAAGGATTAACTGTCTTAATGTACAGTTGCTTGGGAATCAAATGGTACAGGTGTAGTGTGTGTCACATTGTGAAATTCTGGTTCAGGTGAACAGTATTTCTTCTTCAACAGAGCAAGCACACGGGAAGTACAAGCAAACCCCAGAAACACGAACAGCCCTTGCAGGTTGTTGGATACAATAAAAACATACCAGATAGCCTCAATGTTAGCAAAAGCAGCCACAAAACAAAAACACCAAGAAAGCCCTGTTATCATGAACAGCTTACTGTATATCCAAAAGGTTTGTCGGTCTTTTCTTGTACAAGAAATATTCTTAGATATCTTTGTGGCCTTCTGAATCCCATAAATGGTGACAAGAAAACATGCAATGTTTAAGACGAGTAAGACTGCTAATGGAACCCCAAAGACTATCAAGCTAGCAGTATTGTTCGAAATCCAACAGACGTTGCCGTTACCGTAGCCAATAGATAGACCGGAAACGTTAGCAAAGTCGACTGCGGCGGATGTTAAGACAATACAGAGTGGAATTCCCCATGCAAACAAAGCATACTTCATGTAGAGTTTTCCACCAGTAGGTAAAGACGACCCAGAAGAATTTACCCTGAATGTGATGGCCAAATTGGCACCAATGGCAGTCATCCATGCAAACGTGGAGAGCCAAGAAGCATGGGTAATTACAGCAAAAACAGTGCACAGTCTTCCTGCTGGTAGCTTGATCAGAAGCAGCAAGCACTGGGAAATTAACAGCATCATGGACAGGGACATTATCAGTTTGCCGGGTACGTTTCTCAACTCAGTGAGCAGCGAATATACGGCCAGGGTAAGCACTAAACAAACTATTGAAATTATTGCTGTTGCCATCGTTACAATTCCCTGAGTTGGGTTGAAATTAAAGAACTTAACGTTTTCAAAATAGGTATAGTCTCTGGAGAAATTTGAACAAACTAGTGCTGTATCACCCAGTAGAATGAAGTGATCACTATCCAAGATAAGTCCGCTGTCCAATATATACAGAGTGTTGTTGAGAATTTCAAATTCCGATTTATTGTAAGACACTGCACTGCAGTCAAGGGAAAGTTCACAAGTTAGAATTGAAAACACTTTCAATTCTGAATTACTAATATTAAATGCCATTTCAAATGGGACGTTATTTAGTGGGAAATATCTGTTAGATATATTGCCGTAATGTGTCCCATCCACAACAGAAAATGTAGGGTTCAGCCACTTCTTCAGAAAACCTTTTGCACATGTCAAATTCCCTTCCCCTTTATAATTTGTCATTGTAAGATAATTTAAAAACATCATATTGTATTCGTCTCTTATAAAACTAGATGAAATACTGGAGAGAAATTGTTCAATATTGGTAGACAATCTAATGGACAAAAAATCATTTTGTAATGCATTTGAAATAGTTCCAGTAACCGACGTTGATAAGCGATCAGATTTGCTATTGATACTGGCAACATTTAACTCGAAAATTCTCTTCAGAAATGTTTCGTCATCTATTACGAGATCTCTATGTTTATCAATATTTTTAATAAATAAAGCAAAATCTGACAAATAGTATCTCTCAATTATGTGTCCATACTTGAAAAATGTCCACTTTAGTAAACTATCTTTGTTACCCCAGCCGTCTGCATTCATCTCACTATAGACGAACTGCGATCCATTTGGTAGTAACTGGGTGTCCTTGTTGATAATGTGCATTCCCTGGATCAAACACGATCCATTTATGGGAATTTTGCCAATGGGACAAACGAGTCTGGTACAACTCTCCGAAAATACGTTGTATACTTCATCTACTTCACAGAGCATGGCTCGAGACTTCACCACTATTTTTCGTCCGTCTTTCGTAACGTTTAATGTAAGATCACTACTTTCAGAATCAAAGCTGAACAAAATACTCAGGCTGCCGATACCTGGTATCAAGGATTCGCCTTTTTTGCTTGTTTCGAAACATTGAACATTTTCTACCTTAGTACTACCAGAACAATGTGGGTTTTTTGATATCCGATTATACTGATTAGTAACTGGAAACTGGTAGAACAAACAAAGTGTCCTCAGTTCCCCTTCTGACTCTAAGATGGAGGTGTTTGGCAGACATGGTCGCACCATCTCAGGTTTGGAGTAAGGAGATACAGTGAGTACGCAGTTCTTCAGTAGAAATTCAACAATCTCGGAGTATGATAATTGGGGATCAGGAGTAAACTCTTCACATCTCACAGACGAAGACCATGGTTCAAGGTTGTCAGCAGACATATTGTGACACAGCGCACAATATTTATTTCTAAATGTAATATATTGAATACGCTTGTGTGAAACGGGATTGTTTTCAAGTACAGCATCCATGCATTTCCCTGTGATTGTATGGTTTTCATAACTTGGAGGACACTGTGCAATCATCCAGACACTAGTTGAGTCGCTGTAGTGTATGCAATCCTGGTACTTTCTGTATTTGAGTAAATATTGTATTGCGGTGTGATGGAGCTCATTGGGTGGCACACTGTTTAAAGCCGTGATATTGTCTAGTGCCCCGTCTTTAACGGTTTCAGTAATGGTTGAATTGAGACACTCGGAATAGTAATCAAAGCAGCAGTCACCAAATATCATACACAACAGGTCACATTGGCACTTTGTGTGTTGTGGGTCCAGATCGTTACGGCTCTTGCATTTGTCTTTGCACGAGAAATCTGTACCACACAGAGGAAGGTTTTTGTCAAAATATGTAAAATAGTTCTTCTCACATTGCATCGCACTAGTACTCTCATATGAAATATTTCCTAACAAACATTGCATGCAGTGGGGATTGCGAAACACATCAAAATTAATGAAAATTCTATAATGGTAGGCTTCACACAAATAACAAACATTTGAAACAGACGAATTAATTTCGTTGTAAAGTAAACCTAATGACGGACTTTTTGTATATTCTTCGGAACATGTCCTTGGTGCAGTAAATGGTGGCATACTTGTCATTTTACAGGTTTCATTTCTAAAAAGTTTGCTCAATTCGTTTAAATTGTTTAGAACCTCTTCATTAATAGTTGTTGGACATTTGGCTGATGATGTCCAAATGACCACATCATTGGTTTTAAGTCCATGACATTTAGCACAGTATATATTGCGAAATGTAATTGCACCAAAGTATTTATGAGAAACAGGGATACCTCCAACCATTCTGAGATTTGCATCTTTACACAAAGTGGCCAGAGATTTGAGTGAACCTTGCGGACAGCTAGATATCATCCAAAAATAGGTTGAATTGCCGTTTGATATGCATTGTTTATACTCATATAGCCGCTCTGTCAGTGCCTTCTCTTTCAGGTCACTGACGGTCTGCAGCTGTTGATGAATAAGATCGAATGTTTTCTTTTTACTAGTAATATCCGCCATGTTCCAGGAGAGACAAACAAAGTAGTAGTCATGGCAACAGTCTCCAAACACAGTGCAGTCCACGTCACAGTTACAGTCAAGCTTAAACGATCTGGTGATGGTGTGGCTCTGTCCACAATATCCGTAACAGGATCTTGTGCAACATGCTGGTGTATTGGTGGGAATGAGTCCAGTCCTGTTCAGAACACATCTAGTTTCATTTTCTCCACGGTTTTCTCTGCCGACAAGAGGGTTTTCTCCAAGATTTCCTGAGTTTTCTCCTTGATTTACGGTGCTAAAAAGAGGATTTTCACCGTTTTCTTCAGAAAAGCCTGGTAAAATAAAATGCGAACAGATGTTATACAATATAAAGAATGAGAGAGAGAGAGAGAGAGAGAGAGAGAGAGAGAGAGAGAGAGAGAGAGAGAGAGAGAGAGAGAGAGAGAGAGAGAGAGAGTGAGTTCACAGACTATTATTTTACTATTATTACTAATACAACTGGGTTTTTTTTTATCAACTTGTAATTATGACTTGTTCGACAAATTTGGGTCCATTTTTCATTGTCCATTTACATTGGAAGTTTAAGATGAATTCATAAATATGTTTATACATACTTACATATATACACCTATTTGATGAACACATATAATAATATCATTGACAGATATATAGAGGTTATTACCAGAATGTGTTTCAGTATCGTCAATATCATATATTGGGAATAAAAATTGTATTATGCAAGCATAATACAATCTTTTTATCCTAATATATGATATTGACGATACTGAAACACATTAGGGTAATAATTCTTTATCTTTATCGTATAATCTCAAACTTAATACAACGTATTTTTGTAGACTGCATATGCAACTATAATTCCAGTCAGCCATCAATCGATATTCAAAAACGCATGAATATGTGATGCGGTGTCGTTTTGAATGGGAACCACATAAAAATAAAAATAAACTAGTGCATGACGTTTCTGTTTTCAAAACGCTGGACAACTTTCAGTGTAAAGTTATTGACGTTTTTGTTTGACGACTGTTGATGCAAATATGATAAATGTATGTATCAATTTATGTAAAATGGATGTTAAAATATTTGCTTTTGTCTTTATCCAAAGTACGGATGTCCTGTATGAAAAATGATCAAATAAAACATTTAAAAGAAAATATTTTCTGAGAGTTGTTTATAGTAAAAAAACAAAAAAAACAAACAAACAAACAAATATTGTTAAATGTTGGTTATTTAGTACGTTTCCTGAAAAGAAAATAGAATTTTAAATATGAACATTTAGTTGTCTTGATACTTTTGGATAAACCTTCTTTAATTTTCAAAGAAAAATATTATTCCAAATAGCTGATATGTATTTTCAAACCTATACAAAGTAATAAAATATATAAATACCTGAACTGCCAAAGACGAGGACTCCCAATAGGGTTACGGTGAGTGCCGATCTGAAACACATGGTCGACACTAGTTCTGATCGTCAACCTCGGAGATGTGGCTTATATTGTAACTTTCGTTATTGATTCACACCCATTTAATAATGATGACACGGTTGGTTTACAGCTATTTAAACAATAGTGTATTACTAAATCAAGTAATGCAAACAGAATGTAGTGGACAAGGACATTAATGTAATGTCCCTGGCTTAAGCCATTAACGCTGATTAAATACAACCGACCAAACCATTAAGAACACATTCGTGTGCCATTCAAAGACACAATACCATTTCTAACTTAGTTGCTGGTCAGAATTATTATATTATCTAAAATACATGAAAAGAAAAGTAATTTGAAACGTCAAGGGTCGAAACTTTCCGGACCAAACTAAGTAATTGGTTTACAGCTATTTAAACAATATTGTATTACTTAATAAAGTAATACAAAGAGAATTTAATGGACACGGACATTAATGTACAGTTAAGTATATTGACAGTAATCTACATCAAATTACCAACCACAGAGACTAATATATCGCTAGTACATTGGGATGTAAGTTTGTATGATACTCATTCAGCAGCATCAGTATTTCTGGCTTAATCCATTAACACTGAGTAAACACATTAGTGTCCCATTCAATGATACAATTAATACAACTTTTAAAACTTGGTTGCTGGTCTCAATTATTATCGTATCTAAAACACATGACCGGCCTCGGTGGCGTCGTGGTTAGGCCATCGGTCTACAGGCTGGTAGGTACTGGGTTCGGATCCCAGTCGAGGCATGGGATTTTTAATCCAGATACCGACTCCAAACCCCCGAGTGAGTGCTCCGTAAGGCTCAATGGGTAGGTGTAAACCACTTGCACCGACCAGTGATCCATAACTGGTTCAACAAAGGCCATGGTTTGTGCTATCCTGCCTGTGGGAAGTGCAAATAAAAGATCCCTTGCTGCTAATCAGAAAGAGTAGCCCATGTACTGGCTAATCAGCGGGTTTCCTCTCAAAATCTGTGTGGTCCTTAACCAATGTCTGATGCCATATAACCGTAAATAAAATGTGTTGAGTGCATTGTTAAATAAAACATTTCTTTCTTTGTAAAAAACATAAAAAGAAAATTAATTTGAAAAGTCAGGAGTTGAAACTGGCAGACATTCCTGCCAGATATTCGGTCCATCAAGCTACAAAGCCCGAAGCACAATTTGACTGACTCAAACTATTGAGTTAATATAAATGTGAAATAATCGCTGGGGCAACGGGACGATAGGTTAAAAACTCTCCTAGCCTGTTGTGATGTTGACTGGCAAAAAACAGTTAGAAAGGCAGTATTTTGATATGTAAGTAAACTAAACCCTCTAAGCGAAAGAAGCGCATGGCAATACAGATAATGTACTTCAGCAACCCACTATTATTTGTACACTATAGATTATAACAAACACTAAATATAAATATATATGTGCAAAAAATAGCACTAGTTTATTTTATAATCCACCAAAAATGTAGACACAACAAATATATCCATCATAAAATAATGATAAATTAATTCAAAGTTAACAGTTACACAAAAATTACACTAATATACAAACACATGTATATCAGTAGGAAATAGATAACATTTGTACTGTCAAAGCATACAATATGTTCTAGTTTGTTGAATAATTAAATTACTAATTCTGGTTTATGTACAGATGCAGATCGTGCGTGCCTGCATGTGTGTAATTACAAAAGCACACTTGTTCCATCAACTTTACGATTTCAGGATAGGTATTACATTTTCTAGTTTGTTATAATTTATTCTCGTAACATTTTGATGAAAAATACAGTCTAATATACTAGTATTTTACTATACTGAACATGTATATCGAAAATTGACATGAATAAAACATTAAAATACTGATACATATACCCATATACACACAAACATATACCGGTGCACGTACACACAATTAATTTATTTTACCAAGTAACTGTAAAAATTCATGAATGCTATGTATATATCTAACCAAAAATCAACTAAATATTCTGTCAGGTAAACTGTTCACTGATATATATATATCTGAATTTTATTACACAAATAATTGATTTTATCCTTTCATAAAATACAACATGCCCAGTTTACAAACATAACCCACAACAACAAAAAAAAAACAATATACACAACATGGCCAAACTAAATGGTTCATATTGTATGATAAATAACACATAAAAATAAATGGACAAAAATTTAATGTGTCACATGAATATTTTATCAGATTTTACAGAATTTAATATAATTTAAAATTACAGTTCAATACACTTGTAACTGCAGTGTGTTTAACTGTTAGCACCAGTGATGCATCGGCTATGGCACCAGGCTTGAACCTGTTAGGTACTGGATATTTGAAACAAAATGGAGGGATTCAATTAAAGGGACATTCCCGAGTTTTCTGCATTGTAAGATGTTTCTGACTAATAAAATATTTCTACGATTAAAGTTAAATATTAAATATATTTTCTTCTTTAGAATATCAGTGTCTGTATATTCAATGTGTTTCTGGTCGATTTAATATTTGTAAGACGCCCAAACTGGATTTTGTCTTCAAATAATTTCGCACTTAAGAAAAAATCCTTTTTATGAAATAAAATGAAATTTAACCTAGTACAAATATTAGAACTATCAGAAACACGTTTGATATACAGCCACTAATAATTTATGCAGAAAAGTATATTTGATATGTAATTACAGTCGTCAAAAAGTCTCTGTTAGTCGATAACATCTTAAAAACTGCAGCAAACTCGGGAATGTCCCTTTAAATGTTAAAAGTTACAAGCTTTCCTCAGCATACTATAACATCATTTATATTTAATGCAAAATACATAGAAAAACATCTACAGTTTTAATAAATGTGTGTTATCACTATCAACAGTTATCATCAACATACAACTCTGTTGCCAGGTTTGTAATTACTGTTTATTACACCACGGTGGAAGAGATACCCATGTGATATTTATCCTCTCTTCACATTGTGGAATATGTCTTTTGAAAGGTCATGACCTCTGATCAGGTGATCGACTGTCACACAGTACAACTCCGCATAGATCTTCATGCAAAATGTGTGCCCATCGTTCTTTCGATTCATATTTTTATATCGAAAAAATACTTGCTGTCAATTTTTATAATTAATATTAGCAGCATAATTTAACAAAATATATATTTTTATAATTCTGTTTAGCCTTGAATATATTTATAATAGTGTTTGTGCAAACGTCATTGATAGATGTGTGGCATAGGAATGCAAAGTTTCATTGATAAATAGCTAAATGAAAGTGACCACAATATGATATCATTTTCCCCCTGGTCTTCAATCTGTGCATTTTCATGTCTTGTTTAGTCATTATATGCTATTTTTTGTTCATTGATGTATGGTGAAATAAATAAAATACTATACTCGTTCCCGAGTGAGACCATTTATATTACAACTCGTGTGTTTTTAATCAAACATCACTGGCTCTTGTTCATAATGTAGGACTGAAAACACACTCGTAATATAAACGATCTCAGACAAGAACTTGTTTAATATTCACTATGTAAGCTGCTTTCTCTACATTATCATCAGCACCGTACTCCATGTAGTATATTGTACACATATAAAACGAATGCAGTAGCCAGCATTATTTACTAGGACAGAGTCATATCACACTAGCTACTTCACTGGGTGTATAGGCTAGCTGCAAATACAATGTCTCTCTTGATCATGGTGGATGCTTCCTCCATCTTCTGGTACAACACTGGGTCTCCTATGATGCGGGCTGCATTGCGGACATCTCGTAAAGTCTCATTCAGTCGCTGGATGCAGCGCACAATGATTCCCTCCTGCACATCCGTCAAATTGGTGATCTCGGCAAAAGGCTGTAAACACAATCATGTTATTTATTTAATGGTATTATATTCAATAATGCTGACCGAGTACACCGTACTAAATTATTTAACTGTGTGAGTAAAGTAAACCAAACTATAGTCTGTCAAAAAAAATGCAGAGGCAAAAATATTTATGGAATTATCTCTTTAATACGAAGTGGCATAATTTTGTTATTTATGATCATAACACAGTAAAATTTGACATGCATATGTGACAATGTTCTTGCTATGGACTGACGGTAGTGGAGGCGTTTTTGTCACCAAACAGTGTCACATGAGGGTGCTGAAATCAGTACCTTGTGTGGCCACCAGCAGCAGCAATCACTGCACGACATCTCCTTGGCATAGACTGAATGAGTCTCTGAATCCGGGCACGTGGAATGCTAGCCCATTCTTCCTGCAGTGCATGTGACAGTTGCAGAAGCATCTGAGGCTCCGGGTCATGCTGGTGTACACATCTGTCCAGTTCGTCCCATAGATGTTCAATGGGGTTGAGATCTGGCAATCTTGCCATGGCAGCACATTAATGTTCTCATTCTGTAGGAAATCCAGTCACACGTGCCGTATGCGGCCTGGCATTGTCCTGCTGAAAGAGTTCTCTCTGTCCATTCAAAATGTGAAGCATGTGACAGCGAAGAATTTCATCCCGGTAGCGTACAGCTGTCAGGTTGCCTTGTACGAACACAAGTTCACTTCTGCCTGTGTATGAGATGGCTCCCCACATCATGACATTCACTCCACCGAATCTGTCAACTTGAGTGATGCAGTTGTTGGCAAAATGTTCATTGCGGCGTTTGTACACATGTTGTCGTCCATCATGTCTCTGTAAAAGGAAACATGACTCATCACTGAACCATACTCGCCGCAAGTTTCCCAAGTTCCACCCCTGTACATTCGTGCACCAGTGAACACGTAAATGTCGATGTTGACGTCACAGGATGGTGCCAACATACGGTCTCCTAGCCCGTAAACCAGCTTCTCAAAGTCGTTTCCGAATGGTTTGTGGAGACACCCTTCTCAAACCAGGTATGCGTCTAGCAGTGTTCGTTACTGTGGCAGTTCGGTGACGGAAGTGCAGAACCTGGATGTAGCGATCTTGTGCTGCAGTTGTTATGCGAGGTCTTCCACTTCTGGGCCAGTCTTCAGCTGACTGAAATTGCTGGTACATGCAACGTGAAATGGTGCTCTGATGGATGTTCATGTGGCGTGCGACTGCTGGCTGCGATTCACCTAACTGGAGGCGGCCTATTGCAATGTTTCGATTCGGCAGGATTAGTCTTGGCATCTTGCAATTCGTCTACGTCGAAATGGAAATGAGGCATCATTGCAAGCATTGCAGCTTTAAATACCCATCACTACCCCAATCTTTCCACGAGTTTCACGTGCATTCGCCAAAATCTGACCATTTCATGACGATTTCCTGCAATTGTCGCACAACGTGCGTTAAATTTGTTTTAGGATGCATTTGGGCATGCTGTCCCATTCCAGGAACATTAACAAACATGGTCATTCAGCAACAGTGTACAAAAAACAATATTTTGTAAAATCAAACACTTTTCTTCTTTCCCCATCACCTATGAATTTCTTTTTTGACAGAGTATATATTTAATCATATTGTTTAAAGTATATACTTACATAGAGTATTTTGATTCACAATTATTTACATGTAGTTAAGTAGTCAAAAACATTACATTTTAAGACTTCTGAATTAAAAGCAATGTCCTGAAGAATCAAAATTGTGTGTCGTTTTTCAATACATAATTCAGAATGCAATATGAGTAAATGCTTTCAGACAAAATTTGTTATATGGTTGTAATGACAAACAAATGCAGTTACTAACCATTCCTCTAGCCCACTCAAAAACAACTTCCATCAAGTTAAAGTGAAATAAGGCCTTGAAGTCTTCCACAGGCATTGACATCCCACACTCTTTCTGCAGCTTTCCTATCCTTTCAGCCACTTCAAGAATACTTTCTTTCCCCTGTAAATAAATAAATAAGTAAATAAATAAATAATAATGATAAAAAAAAAAATCAAAAAAAAAAATCAATACTACACCGGTATTTTAGCCAAATACTTATATACACAGTATCTTCATTATATATGAATGAATGAATGAATGAATGAATGAATGAATGAACAAACAAACAAAACAAAATTACTGTATTCATGCCAAAAAATTAAACAAAAAATAAATTCATTTAATATTATTTTTACCTTAAAATACATTAATACTGAATGAAACTAATTAAGTAATATATACTTAGAATTCTCTTTTCGCTAGTAAACCAAATCATCCAGAAAAGGTCATAAATGATACACATGTATAAGGTCCTCAATTTAGGCAAACTGTTTTAAAATCCACAATCTCGGTTTTCAATCATGTTTGACAGAGGCTGTACTTCCAGTGCAACAAAAATCACCAACATTTGCTTTGATTGGATCACGTCAATCGTTTACAACAGCTAAAAGGTATTCGTTTCATAAATCACTTATAACCAAAACTCATTCTTACTTGGGTAAGGGAATGCATAAGAAAGTGAAAACTAAAAATAAACACCTTTTCCAAATTATCCGCTAAATTTGGTTCCGAGCAGCGTTTTTGTTCAAACACCATGCATGATAACAAGGCAGCGATATCGGCGGGATGCAGGCCCGTTAGTACATTCTCAAACACAAGTTCAGTGATGATCAACTCATGTGTGCTGATCTCGCACGCTACTCGACCTTTCAATTGAACTGCGTTGTTCTGATCTAGATAATTCAGTTTTTTAAGGACCTGCAATGAAAAACACACATTACGATACCAGTAACGATCCACACACATGGTTATAAAACAGAAAAACGATACCAGTCCGATACCAGTCACGATCCACAGGCACATGGTTATAAAACAGAAAAACACACATTGCGATACCAGTCACGATCCACAGACACATGGTTATAAAACAGAAAAACACACATTGCGATACCAGTCACGATCCACAGACACATGGTTATAAAACAGAAAAACACACATTCCGATACCAGTCACGATCCACAGGCACATGGTTATAAAACAGAAAAACACACATTGCGATACCAGTCACGATCCACAGACACATGGTTATAAAACAGACACATTCCGATACCAGTCACGATTGGTTATAAAACAGAAAAACACACATTGCGATACCAGTCACGATCCACAGACACATGGTTATAAAACAGAAAAACACACATTGCGATACCAGTCACGATCCACAGACACATGGTTATAAAACAGAAAAACACACATTGCGATACCAGTCACGATCCACAGACACATGGTTATAAAACAGAAAAACACATTATGATACCATTATTATCAACTTTGTAACATAGCTATGCGTGTGACGTCACATGCGTGATGTCAACTTTGTGACGTAGCTATGCGTGTGACGTCACATGCGTGATGTCAACTTTGTGACGTAGCTATGCGTGCGACGTCACATGCGTGATGTCAACTTTGTGACGTAGCTATGCGTGCGACGTCACATGCGTGATGTCTAACTTTGTGACGTCACAGCGTGATGTCAATTTTGCGTGCGACGTCACATGTGTGATGTCAACTTTGTAACGTAGCTATACGTGTGATGTGACACATGGTATGTCAACTTTGTAACGTAGCTATACATGTGATGTCACATGCGGTATGTCAACTTTGTAAGGTAGCTATACGTGTGATGTCACATGTGTGATGTCAAAAGTCATAATCTGCTAGTATACATTTATGACTTTGCTTTAATCTGTCATCATAATCAACCAATAGAAACAGTGGTTGCATGATAAAAAACCCAAATCATATGAAGTTATTTAATATTAAACTAATGTAATGCCATGATGTAAATGACAGGTTGAATGCAAGAATGGTGAAAGGCAAACTGAAACCGCACCATCACACATGAACTGATCAAATCAGGGCTCGAACTTCACGATGGCACCGACGGCAATTGCAGTCGTTGAGATATAAACTGCTGTAGGTCGGGAGCATCACCGACGGCACAAAACTGCCGGCGGTAAAGCTCCTCAATGATGGCAAAATGTTTACACCTGGTGTACATTAGCTGCCAGTATATAGCATTAGTACATTTAAAATATGTCAACATTCAGTAAAATAACTTTTCAGTTTTATTTAGTTGCTGCAAAAGTCATTTAAAAAACACTCATTGCCATGGGCAGGCTTTAAATTGCCATTGGTGGGCCATTTCACCCATAGCAATTTTGTTTCTAAATGGCAGTGTTGACACACTGTTGACACAAACCTCAACCCTCTGTTCGTATTCTGGGAGCAGGACGAGGCTCTCATCGGACAGCAGATGTTGGAGATGATGATAATTAGCACGGAGCTGCATGTTTTTACGGATCTCACAAAACTGAAATTTAACACAATCAAAATCAAACCGCAATTTAACACAATCAAACTCAAACTGAAATTTAACACAATCAAAATCAAATTCAAACTGAAATTTAACACAATCAAAATCAAACTGAAAGGTAAGTAATGTGATTATTATTTTGTTCAAAAAGCCCACCAAATAACCCACTATTGACAAACAATATATAAACTTATGTAGAGGTTATATCATAAAATAATATCAAATGTTTTAGTGTACTGACAGTGAAGAATATATAATTACATGATCATCAAAGTTGGGACAGTGGATGCACTGATACTTGGAGAATACTTCCTCCATGAGTTGGAGAGCTCTGAACTGTTCGACAAGACTTATATCACGAACACGCAAATCCTTCACTGGATCAAGACCAGGTAGGCCAGATGGGTTCGCTTCTGTCAATCGCATCAATTCTTGTGTTGCTATGGAAACAGACTGACCAGGAGGGTCATCTCTAGAAGAATGTTAAAAAAATCTCATTAAATGTATTGCCAATTCCAAAATGCAGACTTAAGACAAAATGCATTGTGTTAAATAACGAGAATTTAGAAGATAAACTGTGTGACTTGCAATTGTTGGTTGAAATAGCAATGAAATAAAGAGATAGCCAGAAGGAGGGAACGTCTGGTGGTCTAACATGGTAATTGTGACACTAGAGAGTGAGAGAAGAAACCCACTGAAATAAAGAGATAGCCAGAAGGAGGGAAGGTCTGGTAGTCTAACATGGTAATTGTGACACTAGAGAGTGAGAGAAGAAACCCACTGAAATAAAGAGATAGCCAGAAGGAGGGAACGTCTGGTAGTCTAACATGGTAATTGTGACACCAGAGAGTGAGAGAAGAAACCCACTGCCACGCAGACTCCACTTACTGACTAGCATGGGAAGATGAGAACATTCGACAAACACTGATTACTAGTATATACTACCAACACTATTAACATATCTTACTTAAAACGAGCTTGTTGTCTTTTTTTGATATCATTGACAATCTTCTCTGGTTCCACTTTAATAGTCTTTGTCGTGATGACGCTGATGTCCCTAGGCATCAGGGTCAGTAACATCTGTGTGATGGGACCATCGGGCACAAACAGTTGAGTCGGCAACACTGGCTCAGGTCCTTCTGAATCAACATACTGTTTATTTATCTCCGAATCAACGCACCGTGTTTTCATCTGCACCGAATCGTTCACATTATTTTCACCTACGACCAGCACAATGAACTTCTTCTCCCCACTGGAGCCGGCGCTGGCCTGCAGGACAACCCCAAGGACGCGACGTTGGTGAGAGTCATTGATGATCACGATTCGTCCCGGAGACAGAGCCTTCATGGCAGCAGGGTGAGACAGAACCACAGTCTGAAAATTAACATTGGCTTTCGATTACTATCCAGTTACAGTTCAAGCACTTTCTATCTGGCAACATGGTCAGTGTTTAGTGAGAGACAGATGTCACTGTGGTCTCCTGAATTGTCTGCACTGAGCTATACATTCTGCAGTATGATCTACCAACATTAAATATGAGTGCAGCCTAACCACTACAGCATGAAGGCCAGTGGTGGTATATCATAACATATTATATTGTTATACGAAAGGCAAACCAAATAGTCATTGAGTTCCAGATAACCAGTTACATATTTAACAATAAATAATCAATGATCTCCATTTGAACAAAGCTAAGATTGTGCTGTATTGGCAACAGATAGGTATTTTAACATAAGAATTCTGAGGAATAAAATGTCTTGCCTACTATAAATGTTTTGATGCACTGTGATGAACATCCATAGGTGCAACTATAAACTAAGTTTGACTGGGACTTATAGTTTGTGACAAACTGAACAGTGTTGAATCATTGTGAATGTACCTGTAATGTAACACAACCTAAAGAGTAACAAACATTCTAATTTCTATCTAGTTCTTACAACTACTAAATTGTTGACTTGTTTGATCAATACATAAGCTATATGTTATTACTTATGTTCATGCTTATATGTAAGTGACGTTCAAATATACTGTGCTGGGCACATACACAAGCTATTCCAGGGTGCGCACACTAGCTATTCCAGGATACATACACCAGCTATTCCAGGGTGCATACACCAGCTATTCCAGGGTACACACACCAGCTATTTCAGGGTACAAACACCAGCTATTCCAGGGCACACACACCATCTATCCCAGGGCACACACACCAGCTATTCCAGGGTACATACACCAGCTATTCCAGGGTACACACACCATCTATCCCAGGGCACACACCCCAGCTATTCCAGGGCACATACACCAGCTATTCCAGGGCACACACACCAGCTATTCCAGGGCACACACACCATCTATCCCAGGGCACACACACCAGCTATTCCAGGGTACATACACCAGCTATTCCAGGGCACACACACCATCTATCCCAGGGCACACACCCCAGCTATTCCAGGGCACATACACCAGCTATTCCAGGGTGCACACACCAGCTATTCCAGGCTACATACACCAGCTATTCCAGAGCACACACACCAGCTATTCCAGGGTACACACACCAACTATTTCAGGGTACACACACCAGCTATTCCAGGGTACACACACCAACTATTTCAGGGTACACACACCAACTATTCCAGGGTACACACACTAACTATTCTAGGGTATATACACCAGCTATTGTAGAGTACACACACCAACTATTCCAGTGTACGTACACCAGCTATTCCAGAATACATACACCAGCTATTCCAGGGTACATACACCAGCTATTCCAGGGTACGTACACCAGCTATTCCAGAATACATACACCAGCTATCCCAGCGTATATACACCAGCTATTCCAGTGTACATACACCAGCTATTCCAGCGTACGTACACCAGCTATTCCAGGGTACATACACCAGCTATTCCAGGGTACACACATCAGCTATTCCAGGGTACACACATCAGCTATTCCAGGGTACGTACACCAGCGATTCCAGAGCACACACACCAGCTATTCCAGGGTACACACCAGCTATTCCAAGGTACACACACTAACTATTCCAGGGTATATACACGAGCTATTGTAGAGAACACACACCAGCTATTCCAGCATATGTACACCAGCTATTCCAGAATACATACACCAGCTATTCCAGCGTACATACACCAGCTATTCCAGGGTATGCACACCAGCTATTCCAGAATACATACATCAGCTATTCCAGGCTATATACACCAGCT
Source organism: Gigantopelta aegis (assembly GCF_016097555.1). Lineage (NCBI taxonomy): Eukaryota > Metazoa > Mollusca > Gastropoda > Neomphalida > Peltospiridae > Gigantopelta > Gigantopelta aegis. The sequence goes on from NC_054708.1 coordinate 36,189,671, forward strand.
ATTCCAGAATACATACACCAGCTATTCCAGTGTATGTACACCACCTATTCCAGGGTACGTACACCAGCTATTCCAGAATACATACACCAGCTATTCCAGGGTACGTACGCCAGCTATTCCAGCATACATACACCAGCTATTCCAGTGTACGTACACCAGCTATTCCAGAATACATACACCAGCTATTCCAGGGTACATACGCCAGCTATTCCAGCATACATACACCAGCTATTCCAGTGTACGTACACCAGCTATTCCAGAATACATACACCAGCTATTCCAGGGTACGTACGCCAGCTATTCCAGCATACATACACCAGCTATCCCAGGGTACATACACCAGCTATTCCAGAATACATACACCAGCTATTCCAGCGTACATACACCAGCTATTCCAGGCTACATACACCAGCTATTCCAGAATACATACACCAGCTATTCCAGCGTACGTACACCAGCTATTCCAGTGTACGTACACCAGCTATTCCAGAATACATACACCAGCTATTCCAGGGTACGTACACCAGCTATTCCAGCATACATACACCAGCTATTCCAGGGTACGTACACCAGCTATTCCAGAATATATACACCAGCTATTCCAGCATACATACACCAGCTATTCCAGGGTGTGCACACCAGCTATTCCAGAATACATACACCAGCTATTCCAGGGTACATACACCAGCTATTCCAGAATACATACACCAGCTATTCCAGCGTACGTACACCAGCTATTCCAGTGTACGTACACCAGCTATTCCAGGGTACGTACACCAGCTATTCCAGCATACATACACCAGCTATTCCAGGGTACGTACACCAGCTATTCCAGAATATATACACCAGCTATTCCAGCATACATACACCAGCTATTCCAGGGTGTGCACACCAGCTATTCCAGAATACATACACCAGCTATTCCAGGGTACATACACCAGCTATTCCAGAATACATACACCAGCTATTCCAGAATACATACACCAGCTATTCCAGGGTACGTACACCAGCTATTCCAGCATACATACACCAGCTATTCCAGGGTACGCACACCAGCTATTCCAGAATACATACACCAGCTATTCCAGGGTACAAACACCAGCTATTCCAGCATACATACACCAGCTATTCCAGTGTACATACACCAGCTATTCCAGGCTACATACACCAGCTATTCCAGAATACATACACCAGCTATTCCAGCGTACACACACCAGCTATTCCAGGGTACGCACACCAGCTATTCCAGAATACATACACCAGCTATTCCAGGGTACGTACACCAGCTATTCCAGCATATATACACCAGCTATTCCAGTGTACGTACACCAGCTATTCCAGCATACATACACCAGCTATTCCAGGGTACACACACCAACTATTTCAGGGTACACACACCAACTATTCCAGGGTACACACACTAACTATTCCAGGGTATATACACCAGCTATTGTAGAGTACACACACCAGCTATTCCAGGGTACAAACACCAGCTATTCCAGGGCACACACACCATCTATCCCAGGGCACACACACCAGCTATTCCAGGGTACATACACCAGCTATTCCAGGGCACACACCCCAGCTATTCCAGGGCACATACACCAGCTATTCCAGGGTGCACACACCAGCTATTCCAGGCTACATACACCAGCTATTCCAGAGCAGAATCAGCTATTCCAGGGTGCACTCACCAGCTATTCCAGGGTACATACACCAGCTATTCCAGAGCACACACACCAGCTATTCCAGGGTACACACACCAACTATTCCAGGGTACACACACTAACTATTCCAGGGTATATACACCAGCTATTGTAGAGTACACACACCAACTATTCCAGTGTATGTACACCAGCTATTCCAGCGTACATACACCAGCTATTCCAGGGTACATACACCAGCTATTCCAGGGTACGTACACCAGCTATTCCAGAATACATACACCAGCTATTCCAGGGTACACACACCAGCTATTCCAGGGTACATACACCAGCTATTATAGGGTACACATATCAGCTATTCCAGGGTACACACATCAGCTATTCCAGGGTACGTACACCAGCTATTCCAGCATACATACACCAGCTATTCCAGTGTACATACACCAGCTATGCCAGTGTACATACACCAGCTATTCCAGGGTACATACACCAGCTATTCCAGCGTACACACACCAGCTATTCCAGCGTACGCACACCAGCTATTCCAGAATACATACACCAGCTATTCCAGGGTACATACACCAGCTATTCCAGCGTATATACACCAGCTATTCCAGTGTACGTACACCAGCTATTCCAGCATACATACACCAGCTATTCCAGGGTACACACACTAATTTATTCAGGGTACACACACCAACTATTCCAGGGTACACACACTAACTATTCCAGGGTATATACACCAGCTATTGTAGAGTACACACACCAGCTATTCCAGCATATGTACACCAGCTATTCCAGAATACATACACCAGCTATTCCAGCGTACATACACCAGCTATTCCAGGGTATGCACACCAGCTATTCCAGAATACATACATCAGCTATTCCAGGCTATATACACCAGCTATTCCAGAATACATACACCAGCTATTCCAGTGTATGTACACCACCTATTCCAGGGTACGTACACCAGCTATTCCAGAATACATACACCAGCTATTCCAGGGTACGTACGCCAGCTATTCCAGGATACATACACCAGCTATTCCAGGGTACGTACACCAGCTATTCCAGAATACATACACCAGCTATTCCAGGGTACGTACGCCAGCTATTCCAGCATACATACACCAGCTATTCCAGTGTACGTACACCAGCTATTCCAGAATACATACACCATCTATTCCAGGGTACATACGCCAGCTATTCCAGCATACATACACCAGCTATTCCAGTGTACGTACACCAGCTATTCCAGAATACATACACCAGCTATTCCAGGGTACGTACACCAGCTATTCCAGCATACATACACCAGCTATTCCAGGGTACGTACACCAGCTATTCCAGAATATATACACCAGCTATTCCAGCATACATACACCAGCTATTCCAGGGTGTGCACACCAGCTATTCCAGAATACATACACCAGCTATTCCAGGGTACATACACCAGCTATTCCAGAATACATACACCAGCTATTCCAGCGTACATACACCAGCTATTCCAGGCTACATATACCAGCTATTCCAGAATACATACACCAGCTATTCCAGCGTACGTACACCAGCTATTCCAGTGTACGTACACCAGCTATTCCAGGGTACGTACACCAGCTATTCCAGCATACATACACCAGCTATTCCAGGGTACGTACACCAGCTATTCCAGAATACATACACCAGCTATTCCAGCATACATACACCAGCTATTCCAGGGTGTGCACACCAGCTATTCCAGAATACATACACCAGCTATTCCAGGGTACATACACCAGCTATTCCAGAATACATACACCAGCTATTCCAGAATACATACACCAGCTATTCTAGGGTACGTACACCAGCTATTCCAGCATACATACACCAGCTATTCCAGGGTACGCACACCAGCTATTCCAGAATACATACACCAGCTATTCCAGGGTACAAACACCAGCTATTCCAGCATACATACACCAGCTATTCCAGTGTACATACACCAGCTATGCCAGTGTACATACACCATCTATTCCAGAATACAAACACCAGCTATTCCAGCGTACACACACCAGCTATTCCAGGGTACGCACACCAGCTATTCCAGAATACATACACCAGCTATTCCAGGGTACGTACACCAGCTATTCCAGCATATATACACCAGCTATTCCAGTGTACGTACACCAGCTATTCCAGCATACATACACCAGCTATTCCAGGGTACACACACCAACTATTTCAGGGTACACACACCAACTATTCCAGGGTACACACACTAACTATTCCAGGGTATATACACCAGCTATTGTAGAGTACACACACCAGCTATTCCAGGGTACAAACACCAGCTATTCCAGGGCACACACACCATCTATCCCAGGGCACACACACCAGCTATTCCAGGGTACATACACCAGCTATTCCAGGGCACACACCCCAGCTATTCCAGGGCACATACACCAGCTATTCCAGGGTGCACACACCAGCTATTCCAGGCTACATAAACCAGCTATTCCAGAGCAGAATCAGCTATTCCAGGGTGCACTCACCAGCTATTCCAGGGTACATACACCAGCTATTCCAGAGCACACACACCAGCTATTCCAGGGTACACACACCAACTATTTCAGGGTACACACACCAACTATTCCAGGGTACACACACTAACTATTCCAGGGTATATACACCAGCTATTGTAGAGTACACACACCAACTATTCCAGTGTATGTACACCAGCTATTCCAGCGTACATACACCAGCTATTCCAGGGTACATACACCAGCTATTCCAGGGTACGTACACCAGCTATTCCAGAATACATACACCAGCTATTCCAGGGTACACACACCAGCTATTCCAGGGTACATACACCAGCTATTCCAGGGTACACATATCAGCTATTCCAGGGTACACACATCAGCTATTCCAGGGTACGTACACCAGCTATTCCAGCATACATACACCAGCTATTCCAGTGTACATACACCAGCTATGCCAGTGTACATACACCAGCTATTCCAGCATACATACACCAGCTATTCCAGGGTACACACACTAATTTATTCAGGGTACACACACCAACTATTCCAGGGTACACACACTAACTATTCCAGGGTATATACACCAGCTATTCCAGGGTACATACACCAGCTATTCCAGGGTACATACACCAGTTATTCCAGGGTACGTACACCAGCTATTCGAGAATACATACACCAGCTATCCCAGCGTACATACACCAGCTATTCCAGTGTACATACACCAGCTATTCCAGTGTACGTACACCAGCTATTCCAGCGTACATAAACCAGCTATTCCAGGTACATACACCAGCTATTCCAGGGTACATACACCAGCTATTCCAGGGTACACACATCAGCTATTCCAGGGTACGTAAACCAGCTATTCCAGAGCACACACACCAGCTATTCCAGGGTACACACAACTATTCCAAGGTACACACACCAACTATTCCAGGATACACAAACCAGCTATTCCAGGGTACACACACTAACTATTCCAGGGTATATACACCAGCTATTGTAGAGTACACACACCAGCTATTCCAGCATACGTACACCAGCTATTCCAGAATACATACACCAGCTATTCCAGGGTACATACACCAGCTATTCCAGAATACATACACCAGCTATTCCAGCGTACATACACCAGCTATTCCAGGGTGTGCACACCAGCTATTCCAGAATACATACACCAGCTATTCCAGAATACATACACCAGTTATTCCAGGGTACGTACACCAGCTATTCCAGGGTACATACACCAACCATTCCAGAATACATACACCAGCTATTCCATGGTACGTACACCAGCTATTCCAACGTACATACACCAGCTATTCCAGGGTACATACACCAGCTATTCCAGCATACATACGTCAGCTATTCCAGTGTACATACACCAGCTATTCCAGGGTACACACACTAACTATTCCAGGGTATATACACCAGCTATTGTAGAGTACACACAGCAGCTATTCCAGCATATGTACACCAGCTATTCCAGAATACATACACCAGCTATTCCAGGGTACATACACCAGCTATTCCAGAATACATACACCAGCTATTCCAGCGTACATACACCAGCTATTCCAGGGTACGTACACCAGCTATTCCAGAATACATACACCAGCTATTCCAGGGTACGTACACCAGCTATTCCAGTATACATACACCAGCTATTCCAGGGTACGTACACCAACTATTCCAGAATACATACACCAGCTATTCCAGCGTACATACACCAGCTATTCCAGGGTGTGCACACCAGCTATTCCAGAATACATACACCAGCTATTCCAGTGTACATACACCAGCTATGCCAGTGTACAAACACCAGCTATTCCAGCGTACCCACACCAGATATTCCAGGGTACACACCAGCTATTCCAGGGTACGTACACCAGCTATTCCAGTGTATATACACCAGCTATTCCAGTGTGCGTACACCAGCTATTCCAGCATACATACACCAGCTATTCCAGGGTACACACATCAGCAATTCCAGGGTACGTACACCAGCTATTTCAGAGCACACACACCAGCTATTCCAGGGTACACACAACTATTCCGTGGTACACACACCAACTATTCCAGGGTACATACACCAGCTATTCCAGGGTACACACACTAACTATTCCATGGTATATACACCAGCTATTGTAGAGTACACACACCAGCTATTCCAGCATACGTACACCAGCTATTCCTGAATACATACACCAGCTATTCCAGAATACATACACCAGCTATTCCAGAATACATACACCAGCTATTCCAGCGTACATACACCAGCTATTCCAGGGTGTGCACACCAGCTATTCCAGAATACATACACCAGCTATTCCAGGCTACATACACCAGCTATTCCAGAATACATACACCAGCTATTCCAGCGTACGTACACCAGCTATTCCAGGGTACGTACACCAGCTATTCCAGAATACATACACCATCTATTCCAGGGTACACACGCCAGCTATTCCAGCATACATACACCAGCTATTCCAGGGTACGTACACCAGCTGTTCCAGAATACATACACCAGCTATTCCAGCATACATACACCAGCTATTCCAGCGTACACACACCAGCTATTCCAGGGTACGCACACCAGCTATTCCAGAATACATACACCAGCTATTCCAGGGTACGTACACCAGCTATTCCAGCGTATATACACCAGCTATTCCAGTGTACTTACACCAGCTATTCCAGTGTACGTACACCAGCTATTCCAGAATACATACACCAGCTATTCCAGGGTACGTACACCAGCTATTCCAGCGTATATACACCAGCTATTCCAGTGTACTTACACCAGCTATTTCAGTGTACGTACACCAGCTATTCCAGCATACGTACACCAGCTATTCCAGGGTACACACACCAGCTATTCCAGGGTACACACACCAGCTATTCCAGCGTACGTATACCAGCTATTCCAGCATACGTACATGCATTATACATATTAAATAAAGTAGTTCAAACATTCCTGTAAGTGTTAAATGATTTCCACTAATCAAACTTATTTAATTTCATCAGTCTAAGGTCGACGACAGTCACTCTTTGCACCCTTGTTTTGGCTTCATACACAATTAATATAAAATATTTGACTGTAATTTCATTTGAAATCCATATTTCGTAAAAGGTACAACTTTTTAATCACAAGATTTTCTTCAAACAAAAATATTTCAAAAGCAATTTTTCCTTGGCATTTTTCCAGCGTTCTTGAAACGGAAATGCCATGTACCCAGTTTGGTTATTGTGGGGAGACTGACATCATTCCAGTTCAAAATTAGCTATATTATTACAATGCTTCGCCACATTAAAATAAAAACTGGTCTACTAATCTTGCTGTTTACAGGTAGGTATGTCTTTATTTTTCATAAGTCCGGACAAAATATTAAGTTGAAGTTTTAAAAGATGAAAGAAATAAAAAGTACAATGTACCTTTTGTCAAAAATATCATGTAAAAAAATTACCGTTGGATATGTTATATTTATTGTGTAAGAAGCCAAAATAATGATGTGAAAGGTGACTGTCATCGACCGTAGGTGTGCAGGTATGTATTAGTAAGTTAAAGTTGAAAAGAAATTGAACCATCTGTATTAACATGGTGTAAGTGAGTAAAACAACGCACCTGTAGGTGTTGTTTGAGTTCATGGTACTCCTTACACGAGTCGTAGTAGTTGTGCAGGTCGACGGAGCACATGTAGCACTCTATGTCTCGCAGCTCGCTCACCTCCTTGGTGATTTGTGTGAGCGCGTCCCGGTGTTTCTGGACGTCTTTCTGCGTGTGGAACTCGGAGAAACTCCTCTTCATCATGTCCTGCACTCGCAGTTGCTCCACTCGCAGCAGATTGAGGATCATCGTGTACGTCAGTCGGAACTGCGACTCCAGCTTCGTGGGTTTACCCTCAAATTACAAACATTCACCAAGTCAAATACTGCTGGTGCTGTTTTCTACACAACAATATGGCTTTTAGAAATGGCATAACAAGGCTCGACCTTAGTGGCAGTCCGGAGTGTTTTGGCTACCATATTTTAAAAAACAAATTGGGGATGGAGGGGGCAGGGGGCACATACAGTTACTATGTAATTAAGAAGATGTTTAAACACATAAAACAACATGTTTTAATAAAAATAAATGTTTCTGCTTTTTTCTCTCTTTTAACAACAAAAAAATGTATTATTTTAAAATTATGGGAATACCAATTTTTACTGAGAGCTACCAGATTTCATAACCTGGTAGCCCGGCGGGCTACCACTGAAAAATGTTACAGTCAACTCTTTTACTACTAAATTAATTTTCATTCTGACCTTGCGTTAATTTTCGAATGCCTTTTGTTGTAAGTAATGACTTCACTAAATACTGAGGGAAACTGAGAGTTTCCTTTGTTCAGTATTATATAACGTGACCTCTAATCTTATAGGCATCCACCCCATAAAGTACTGTGTTAAACAGAAAAGCTGCCCACAGTGGCTTGTAGCAGTGAGTGTCATCGTCCATCTGGACACTGGAATGGAGGAAGCCTGATGAATTCATCTAGGCTAATCTTCGATTTGTCACATATCAGACAAATTCTCAACCACCGAGTTACCCACCCCATGAAATGCTATCAAGTCATCAATTCAACACTTAACTCTTGTTAGTAAGTCACAAATGATTTAATACAAGTTCTATATATCTAGATGGACAGTATGTGTGATATGATGGTATTTACTAATGATAAATAATATTAAATCTATCTAATCACACAATGGAAAATATCCCTTTTACACTTCTGCAAAGTACTTGCATAAAACAACTTAGCTTGTCATGTTATCTTTTAACCATTTAACAATTAATTTTGATAAAGCCAGTGTGATAACTTTGATTTATCGTCTAACTTACCCCTGATATCCATGTCATAAACCCATGTGATAATTCAGTGTATTTACCAGCATCATTTTGTGCAAGTTTGACATCTCAGGCACGTCCCCCTTACAGAGAATGATGACCGTGCCAGTTGTGTCGAGGCCACGACGCCCCGCCCGCCCGGCCATCTGGATGTACTCGCCCGGCAGGAGGTCCCGGAAGTTGGTGCCATCATGCTTACGGATGGAATCAAACACGACGGTCCTCGCCGGCATGTTCACACCCATTGCAAATGTTTCAGTGGCAAAGAGAACCTGAAATGTTAAGATAGCATTAATGAACTGTATTCTTGAAATCTATTATGTTAAGTTGCATTACTGAACTGTATTCTTGAAATCTGAAATATTAAGATAGCATTACTGGACTGTATTCTTGAAATGTATAATATTAAGATAGCATTACTGAACTGTATTCTTGAAATCTTAAATGTTAAGATAGCATTACTGAACTGTATTCTTGAAATCTGAAATATTAAGATAGTATTACTGAACTGTATTCTTGAAATCTGAAATGTTAAAATAGTATTACTGAACTGTATTAGTGAAATCTGAAATGTTAAGATTACTGAACAGTAGCCTTGAAATCTGAAATGTTAAGATAGTATTACTGAACTGTATTATTGAAATCTGAAATGTAAGATTACTGAACTGTATTCTTGAAATTTGAAAAATGTTAAGATAGTATTAAGTAACTGTATTCTTGAAATCTATAATGTTAAGATAATATTACTGAACTGTATTCTTGAAATCTAAAATGTTAAGATCGTATTACTGAACTGTATTCTTGAAATTTGAAAAATGTTAAGATCGTATTACTGAACTGTATTCTTGAAATCAAGTGAAGCAATGTGCATAACAATTATGATTGCACTGTTCAAAATAGTTTATAACAATGAATTTAATATTGTAATATTTAGATGTCAGGAACTGACATACCATATAAACTTTTCAGTTTAAATGGTACCAATACCCATAATAAAGAACATGTCTATAAACTGAATTTTGATCTCAAACTTGCATAAGATCTTGTGAAATGGATTCAGAATATAACCTACATGTACCTATAAGAATATCGACAAGACACTCATTCACATTAAGACCGAATCATCACAAGGCAAGTGCAGAATAACTGCCAGAAAGACATCCATTAATATCAACTAGATATGAATTAATCTGAGATGTGTGTACGATTACTGACTTTGTAATCAGCATGTTTGTGTGAATCTACCTTGACATGCAGTCAGTTTGGGATCGATCCCCATTGGTGGGCTCTTTGGACTATTTCTTATTCCACCCAGTGCACCATGACTGGTATATCAAAGGCCGTGGTATCTGCTATCCTGTCTGTGGGATGGTGCATATAAAAGATCCCTTGCTACTAATGGAACAAATATAGCGGGTTTCCTCTCTAAGACTATAGGCCAAAATTAACAAATGTTTGACATCCAATAGCCGATGATTAATAAATCAATGTTTTCTAGTGGTGTCATTAAACAAAACAAACTCTACCTTGACAAGTCCTCTCTGAAACATCATCTCGACCACCTCTTTGAGAATGGGCAGGATCCCGCTGTGGTGAACACCCAAACCACGCTTCAAGTGATCTTCCATTTGCACAATCTACAAATAGTCAGTACCAGATACACTAGCAGAAATTAGTTCAAGCACCAGTAACATCCAACAGCAAGCCTATTTCAGATCAGCATATAAATCAGAAACACACAACTATCTTAGTCCACACATCACTCGACATTCTAAAATAATTCACACTGTTATAGACAAGCAAAAATATTTATACAGTTATAACAAATACATAAATGTACTAAAGATCACTAAAATATTCAAGACACTCTTTTTTACTAAATAAAAATTTGAAACTACTTTATTACTGCTGTTTTATAAATGGAACACTCAATTAATTTTAATTTTAATATTAACACTGAATTTTGATGAGTATTTCAAACTCCCCATCTATATCTTTCATCTCGCGATATTCAGAAATAATGTGTTCACCAATTGCAACAAGAGCAATACATTTTAAATTGTGTTCACCAACAAGAGCAATACATTTTAAATACCTGTGGAAGATGCTTGTCATTGCCACGAAGTCTGTGGATGCATTTGTGAAAAAATATATGGACTTCGCTTTTCTCACTGGCTGTTAGGAGATCAACACTAAGTAAATTTGCTGCGTTTTCCTCTATTTTCTTCTTGGAAAACGTGAACGCTACAACTGGAAGCTTATCTTTCTTCTTGAGCATGTCAATCAAGGAAAGCCACACATTTTTATCCTGGTAGAAAAATATACTTTTATGAAGTAAGTTACAATTTACTCATAATGAGAGTAAAAATAATATTTTGAAATGGTAATGTTTTAAAATCAATATCTATTAATGTAGTTAAAAGTTTTTTCAGGCGACAAAATTTTAAAATCTTAGGTTCAGTTATGTACATTACATTTGTGTAACTACGGTAACCCATACTAACACATGAAGTTTTGTACTATCATTCTGTTGGTATTCCAAATTCCGTGAACTTCAAACTTCCCCCTCTACCCTGGACTCGATTCTCAGGTATAACCAGATGTTGGGCCCAGGGTAGACGTACCTGAACCTTCGCTGGATATAGGTACATAAATAAAGAGTTTATACACACATATCATTCTTTACTACAATGATATTCAAGATGTATTTTAAACAAAATGATTTTACCATGAGTTTGTAACTTCTAATTTTTTAATATAATGGTTTACCATGTAACCCATTGGCAGCTCGTTTCAATTTAAAATATTTTTTATATTTTCTCAGGGAGAAATATTATACATTGTACCATATTAATGAACAGTCACTATTACAAACCAATAACCCAATCTGTACTAAATATAATCTCATCAGAAAGACAGAATGATATCACATGGTTTCATTGTAAAATCTGTCATAAACTGTTTGAAAATGATCTGTGGATGTGAATAAAATACAAAATTATAGTGACACTCAAAATAGTACATGCAGTAATTTACATTGTTTCTATATACATGTACATGTATGGATATTGAAAACAAAAGGTTTTAAAAGAAGTAAATAACTGAGATAAGAAATACAATAACAAACTTGGTATCATTAATGAAATAAAAAAAAATTCTCACTCAGAACAAAGATTATATAATTACTCATAACTTGTTTATTATCCAATATCCAGATATTATTCAACACAAAGATTGTGAGCATATAATTATACTCAATATATCATTACAACCATAGGGATTTGATGCTTCACAAACAAATGCATGTTTAAACAGGGACTTTAGTTCACACCAACATTCTCAAGTCATACTGCTGAAGAGCATATCAGGACTTCATATTTTAAGGGCAATACTCTTTCTATTTTGTGCTTATTGATCATCAATCTCCATCAAACAGTGTGTTTGGTACACATTAATTACTACATGATAATGGGTAAAAGAAACCTTTCTGTGAATTATTTTGCCAGTGATAAACAAACCAATCAGTCGTCATTATTAAAGTTAGTTCACGAATAAGAAAACCATATATAAATGAAATCCATTAACCCTTGTTAACACTTTCAACCGAACAACTCAACATAATGGATAGTATTGTGAAATTTTTTTAGAGTTAAGGAGTTAAATCTATCCTTTGATGTTATACCTGAGCTGGGTTCCCTCCCCTGGTTCCTTTTGGGCCATAACTTTGATCCCGTTTGCTAGATCTTTCCTTTTTAGCATCCAAAGCCTTTTTGTACCTGAATGAAAAATAATCCAGTTAGCAAATGTTTGATAATGTTTAGGAAGAGGTATTTTTTAAGAGTTAATATGATATGCACACATTAGGAATGTTAGTGAATTTAAATGTAAAAAACTCAGTACATATCAGATTTTGAAACTCATCAGAACAGTATGGTGCCCAAAAAACTACATATCTGGGACACTAAATTTTTATTTATAAAGGATACTTTAATTATTAACATGTTGTAGATCAAACACTTATGATATGTGATAACCACAGAATGCACATAGGCTAATAAAATTATTTTAACTTAGTCTCATTACCTAAATCAAGTAAGTAAAGTTTTTTTTTTTAACACCACCACTAGAGAACAATGATTTATTAATCATCGGCTATTGGCGTCAAACATTTGGTAATTTTAACATAGTCTTAGAGAGGAAACCCGCTACTCTTTCCCATTAGTAGCAATGGATCTTTTATATGTACCATCCCACAGACAGGATAGCATATACCATGGTCTTTGATATATCCACTGTTGTGCACTGGCTAGAACCAAATGGGGCCCACCAACGGGGATCGATCCCAAACCGACCACACATAAAGTGAGTGATTTACCACTTGGCTATGTCCTTCGCTAATCAAAGTAAAGTTTGTTTTATTTAACGCCGCCGCTAGAGCACATTGATTTTTTTATCTTATCATCGGCTATTGGACGTCAAACATATGGTCATTCTGACACTGTTTTTAGAGGAAACCCGCTGTCGCCACATAGGCTACTCTTTTTACGACAGGCAGCAAGGGATCTTTTATTTGCGCTTCCCACAGGCAGGATAGCACAAACCATGGCCTTTGTTGAACCAGTTATGGATCACTGGTCGGTGCAAGTGGTTTACACCTACCCATTGAGCCTTGCGGAGCACTCACTCAGGGTTTGGAGTCGGTATCTCGATTAAAAATCCCATGCCTCGACTGGGATCCGAACCCAGTACCTACCAGCCTGTAGACCGATGGCCTGCCACGACGCCACCGAGGCCGGTTACCTTCGCTAATCAAGTAAGTTTGTTGGTTCTGTTTCACGTCACCACTAGATCACACTTATTTATTAATTATCGGCTATTGGATGTCCAGCGTTTGGTAATTCTGACATACAGTCTTAGAGAGGAAACCCACTATTATTTCTCCATTAGTAGCAAGGGATCTGTTATGTCTCACAGACAGGATAGCACCTACTACGGCCTTTGATATACCAGTCGTAGTGCACTGGCTAGAACGAGAAATCGCCTAATATGCCCAATGACGGGGATCGATCCTAAACCAAACGTGCATCAAGTGAGTGCTTTATCACAAAGCTACATCCTGCCCAAATCAAGTAAGAGTGAAGAATGAAAAGCTGTGAAAAGTGAACATCTTGAAAAGATAACATTTTAGAAGATGATGATCATCCATCGAGATCTGACTGACCCGTTTGTAATAAAGTTTCCCTTTGAATCGACGATGACGAACATCTCACTGTTGGTCTTCATGCTGTTGCCCGTGTACAAGTGGTGCTCGAGAGGCACGGGGCGCTTCGAAGTGCTCACCACAAAGATCTTCTTCCGCTTCGTGCGTCTGAGAAAACAACACAAAAAACAAAGAAATGTTTTATTTAACGACACACTCAATACATTTTATTTACGGTTATACTGCATCAGACATATGGTTAAGGACCACACAGATACTATGAGAGGAAACCCGCTGTCGCCACTTCATGGACTACTCTTTCCGATTAGTAGCAATGGATATTTAATATGAATCATCCCACAGACAGAGTAGTACATACCATGGCCTTTCATATACCAGTCGTGGTGCACTGGCTGGAATGAGAAATACAACAACACCAATATCTCTACTGTATATGCATACCGAAAAGGATGTTGTTCTTTTCTCTCCAGTAGACCAACTCTGCTATCATATTACACAACAATAACTAAATTGGCATCTGTTATAATTACTGTAACAACACATTAAACACTGTTTACTTACATCACTGAAGAAGCTATAAGCAATAATTACTTGCAAGATTTTTGCATTTAACACTGGGACAATAAGTCATAGTGTGTGTATGAGTGTGTGTGCACACCTGATTACTTATATTTTTCAAATCAACTGATATAATTAAGATATTCATTTAAAAAGAAAAGTGATAATAATATTTTTAAAATGGCCATCAGAAGAAGCTATTATAATTACATATATAGAGGATAATAAATGAGTTACCAGTTATTATTAAACTGATAATAACTGGTACCGAGTTTGTTATTCTATTTATTACCTCAGCTATTTTTTCTCTAAAAACATTTATTTTTGACGCACATGCACGAAGGCCAACCTATATAGAAATGACGTAAACCACTTTACGCACTGTTCTGAGAATTGCTATAGCTTTGTAATTTAATCATGTTCATAGATAATTTTCAAAACCAAAAGTTATTTTTATTCTCCTAAAAATAAATATACTGAATTGTATTAAAATGACATTTTGTTATAAATTTAACACCCAAAACAGACAGCTGTAAACGCAAACACTTCAAACTACATGATGTCATTTTGTGTCTTTGCCAAATCGTGATGACATCATATTTAGTACCGACAAGGTCATTGGTTTGTAAGCGTCAAATCGTCCAATAGTATATTTCTCACTTACAAAATATGGAAAATATTTTCCCTGTTATGAGTGACCAGTGGGGTAATAAAAATACATACTTCATGGGTCCAACTTCTGAACAGCTAATACAAACTATCTACATGTATATGTCACCCCACCCAATCTGCAAACTCCATGGTGATACTGTACTCACCCTACCACCCAACCTGCAAACAGCATAGTGATACTGTACTTACCCCACCTAACCTGCAAACTACATGGTGATACTGTACTTACCCCACCCAACCTGCAAACTCCATGGTGATACTGTACTTACCCCACCCAATCTGATAACTACATGGTGATACTGTACTCACCCCACCCAACCTGCAAACAGCATGGTGATACTGTACTTACCCCACCCAACCTGCAAACTCCATGGTGATACTGTACTCACCCCACCCAATCTGCAAACTCCATGGTGATACTGTACTTACCCCACCCAACCTGCAAACTCCATGGTGATACTGTACTCACCCTACCACCCAACCTGCAAACTCCATGGTGATACTGTACTCACCCCACCCAATCTGCAAACTCCATGGTGATACTGTACTTACCCCACCCAACCTGCAAACTCCATGGTGATACTGTACTCACCCTACCACCCAACCTGCAAACTCCATGGTGATACTGTACTCACCCCACCCAACCTGCAAACTCCATGGTGATACTGTACTTACCCCACCCAATCTGCAAACTCCATGGTGATACTGTACTTACCCCACCCAACCTGCAAACTCCATGGTGATACTGTACTTACCCCACCCAATCTGCAAACAGCATAGTGATACTGTACTTACCCCACCCAACCTGCAAACTCCATGGTGATACTGTACTTACCCCACCCAATCTGCAAACTCCATGGTGATACTGTACTCACCCTACCACCCAACCTGCAAACAGCATAGTGATACTGTACATACCCCACCTAACCTGCAAACTACATGGTGACACTGTACTTACTCCACCCAATCTGCAAACTCCATGGTGATACTGTACTTACCCCACCCAATCTGCAAACTCCATAGTGATACTGTACGCACCCTACCACCCAACCTGCAAACAGCATAGTGATACTGTACTTACCCCACCTAACCTGCAAACTCAATGGTGATACTGTACTTACCCCACCCAATCTGCAAACAGCATAGTGATACTGTACTTACCCCACCTAACCTGCAAACTCCATGGTGATACTGTACTTACCCCACCCAACCTGCAAACTCCATGGTGATACTGTATTCACCCCACCCAACCTGTAAACTCCATGGTGATACTGTATTCACCCCACCACCCAACCTGCAAACTCCATGGTGATACTGTACTCACCCCACCACCCAACCTGCAAACTCCATGGTGATACTGTACTCACCCCACCACCCAACCTGCAAACTCCATGGTGATACTGTACTCACCCCTCCCAACCTGCAAACTCCATGGTGATACTGTATTCACCCCACCCAACCTGCAAACTCCATGGTGATACTGTACTCACCCCACCACCCAACCTGCAAACTCCATGGTGATACTGTACTTACCCCTCCCAACCTGCAAACTCCATGGTGATACTGTACTCACCCCACCCAATCTGCAAACTCCATGGTGATACTGTACTCACCCCACCACCCAACCTGCAAACTCCATGGTGATACTGTACTTACCCCTCCCAACCTGCAAACTCCATGGTGATACTGTACTCACCCCACCACCCAACCTGCAAACTCCATGGTGATACTGTACTTACCCCTCCCAACCTGCAAACTCCATGGTGATACTGTACTTACCCCACCCAACCTGCAAACTCCATGGTGTTAGGTACTGTTGCACTGAGCAATATTATATTCACATGCTGGGGAAGCATTATCAAAACCTCCTCCCACACCACTCCTCTCTGAAACAAAATATCAAAATACAACCATCAAAATACAAATGGGTGAATAATAATTCATCAACTAATTTTGTTTTCGGGATTGAATTTTTTTGGAAGAATATGTCTTACTGTGTAATTGTAAAAGTACAGCAATGGTATATTTCTTTTGATATGGTGAAAGTTTGTACAGAATTCATTTTGATATGATAGTAGTAATTAATTCAAACAAGAAAATAACCTAAACAAAAAGAGCATTTCTTGTTTGTTATGAGGTATAGCCAACCACTGACATAAATAAATGTTGTTTTACATAAAGAAAGATCAGCAGTACAATTAGAGGTATGTTTAAATGTGTAGAGAAAACAAAATCAAGTTTTTAATATTATTTGTTATCTAATTAATACAATTCTAATATTCTAAGCCATTTGTTTAAAGAGACATTCCTGAGTTTGCTGTATTGTAAGATGTTTCCGACTAATAAAATAGTTCTACAATTAAACTTACATATTAAATATATTTTCTTGTTTAGAATATCAGTGTCTGTATATTCAATGTGTTTCTGGTCGTCTTAATATTTATAAGAAGCCCAAACTGGACTTTGTCTTCAAATAATTTTGTACGTATGAAAAAATTATATTTTAGGAAATAAAATGATATTTAACCTAGTACAAATATTAGAACGATCAGAAGCACGTTTAATATACAGCCACTAATATTTTATGCAGAAAAATATAGTTGATATGTAATTACAATCGCTAAAAAGTCTCTGTTAGTCGATAACACCTTAAACATTGCAGCAAACTCAGGAATGTCCCTTTAATACAATCCTAATATTTATCAATTATTGACCGTCATTTCAAGCAATATCATGTTTTATAGACCGAAGAAATTGATGTTGGCCTCGGTCAATATCAATTTTTTCGGTCCATTGGCCTCGGTCAATATCAATTTTTTCGGTCCATAAAACATGATATTGCCCGAAATGTGGTCAATAATTCTTTTATTACATAATGTCATTCATAAGACTCATACATTCCTACTTTGTTTATCAGAATCGAAATACGCAAAAGCTAATCATTTCCCACAATGGTTACAACTGATGGGATTTAGTGACGTCACGTAATCCTATGATGTTGTATGACACGCAGAGGAATGCGGAAATAAAACAGTTGAAACATTACCAAGACAAAAATCAAATTCGAGACATTATAACCAACAAAAGCGTCAAAATCATATTAATAGTAAAATAAAATACAAAATGTGATAAATCTGAACATACATTTATACTGAACAGTTACCGATTACCTGCAAATGCATTTTTCTTATTTGTCAAAAAAAATCCTGAGAGTGCCGATTCCATCTGCATTTGGATATATCTTGTATGTTTCTAAATCTGCAGGATATTCCATACACAATTTGACGATTACTGACCTTGCTTTTTTCGTATTTGCAAAATTAAACTCAGTAAGACTAAAGATGTTAACTTTTTGTTGAAACCGGCCTCGGTGGTGTCGTGGTTAGGCCATTGGTCTACAGGCTGGTAGGTACTGGGTTCAGATCCCAATCGAGGCATGGGATTTTTAATCCAGATACCGACTCCAAACCCTGAGTGAGTGCTCCGCAAGGCTCAATGGGTACGTAGGTGTAAACCACTTGCACCGACCAGTGATCCATAAATGGTTCAACAAAGGCCATGGTTTGTGCTATCCTGCCTGTGGGAAGCGCAAATAAAAGATTCCTTGCTGTTAATCGGAAAGAGTAGCCCATGTAGTGGCAACAGCGGGTTTCCTCTCAAAATCTGTGTGGTCCTTAACCATATGTCTGACACCATATAACCGTAAATAAACTATGTTGAGTGCATCGTTAAATAAAATTTCTTTCTTTTTGTTGAAGGATAGCAAAGTGTTTTGTCACAAGTCTGTGCTTGTTTACATTAGACTTAGCAGTTGACATTGCATTACGTTACCTACTCATTAATATAGAATTTTGTCTCATCTTTATTTTCATTGGTCAGGGCAATATCACTTTTGATGGACCGGTGGGACCGTCTCAGGGCAATATCACTATTTACGGACCATCATGTGACTGGTTTTTGACCAATAAGAATAGATATATTTTCATTATGTAATAATCTCCTCTATCTAATAAATACAATTCTAATATTCTTATCTATCTGATTGTACAATTCTAATATTCTTATCTATCTGATTAATACAACTGCAATATTCTAAGCCATGTGATTAATACAATTCTAATCTAATTGATACAATTCTAATATCCCATCTATCTGATTAATATAATTCTACTATTCCCATCTATCTGATTAATACAATTCTAATATTCCCATCTATCTGATTATACAATTCTAATATTCCCATCTATCTGATTATACAACTCTAATATTCCCATCTATCTGATTATACAATTCTAATGTTCCCATCCATCTGATTATACAATTCTAATATTCCCATCTATCTGATTATACAATTCTAATATTCCCATCTATCTGATTATGTAATTCCAATATTCCCATCTATCTGATTATGTAATTCCAATATTCCCATCTATCTGATTATCCAATTCTAATATTCTCATCTATCTGATTATACAATTCTAATATTCCCATCCATCTGATTATACAATTCTAATATTCCCATCTATCTGATTATACAATTCTAATATTCCCATCTATCTGATTATGTAATTCCAATATTCCCATCTATCTGATTATGTAATTCCAATATTCCCATCTATCTGATTATCCAATTCTAATATTCTCATCTATCTGATTATACAATTCCAATATTCCCATCCATCTGATTATACAATTCCAATATTCCCATCTATCTGATTATACAATTCCAATATTCCCATCTATCTGATTATACAATTCCAATATTCCCATCTATCTGATTATGTAATTCCAATATTCTCAGACATTTACCTCGGAATCGTTTATGTAGTGAACTTCATCAAAAATCACCCATTCCAAATCTCTTATCACGTCTGATCCATTGTACAACATCGACCTGCAACAACACAAGAAATGTCACTTTAAAAATAAAAAGACCCATATAAAGCAGTCAGTATCATGTATCAAGAAAAGACAGAACTATTCTGCACGTCTTATCAGTTAAAAAACCCCACAAATTGTTATTGACATCTGGCACCAACTATAAGTAATTATCGTATCTCTAGAGATGTTATCAACAATTTGGTAATACCAGAGACACACCACCTTCCAGATGACCTCATGTGACATCGCGTCAGCTAGAGAAGAATATATGGTTGATTCACAATGGTCACACACCACATATTTTCCAGCCCACAGTATTCTTAGATTATGATCAGTCAATGACATGACTATCACAAATGGCCGTTGATTCTGTTACCATGTTAACAGGATAATTCATGCCCTCGTGTCACCTGTGTTGCCACCAACATCCAGCTCAACAAAAAACCATCATGTTATCCTGGCAAACTACCTGGCCAACTTAATCTTGATATTGAATAAAGTTCCTATCAAACTTTCTACAAATGTATTAATGAGGTGCCATTGCAAAAACATGTCCAGGTATTTCTCAGTAAATTCAGTAGCTATTTTATATAATTAGACCACATTAAATTAAACAAGAATTCTGCAGAATTAAATGTGTCGCCTACCATAAACATTGTTGGTGCACTGTGATGAACTGTAGTCCATAGATGCAACTACAAACCAAGTTTCACTGACCTAGGACTTGTTGTTTGTGAGAACCTGATCTAAACGTCAAACTTTAATGTTAAACTTTAATGCAAAAGTTGCCGCCACCATCGTTAGAAAAGTAATACCTATATCTCTCGCTTTCTTACTTTGTAAAGACGACCAAAAAATGGCTGTTACAAAGCTGAGTTTTCAACTGACTGGGCCTGGCAAAGTAAAATCAAGATGACTGGTTTATTTGTTTTGTTTAACGACACCACTAGAGCACACCGATTATTAATCATCAGCTATTGGATGTCAAATATTTGATAATTTTGACGTATTGTTTTAAAGAGGAAACACGCTACATTTTTGTATGAGTAGCAAGGGATCTTTTATATGCACCATCCCACAGACAGGATAGCACATACCACAGCCTTTGATAAACCAGTCACGGTGCACTGGATGGAACGAGAAATAGCCCAATGGGCCCATGGACAGGGTTCAATTAAGAATTGACCGCAATTATTTTTTGGTTCATGCAAGTATGAACCGAAAAAACAATGTGCACACTGTATGACTCCGCGTAGGTCATACAAAAGTGTGCACATCGTTTTTTCTGTTCATACTTGCATGCACCAAAATATAATTGCGGTCAAATCTTATAATTAAATTTATATGCATACTTTAACAATACATAATTGAATCTATTTTTTTTTAGCTTTAAATACGCCTGTAGTATTGTTTGTGTAAACTCATTGATACTTATGTTGCAAAAGAATGCAAACATTCATTCACTATTATTTGAATCAGGTGATTTTTTGTAAATGACATAATTTGGTAAATGACGTAATTTTGATAAGCAACGTCATTTCATCTAGCTGCTGTGCATTTTTACGGATCATTTCGTTATATTTTTTTTCTTGTTTAATCAATGCGTATAGATTTACATGTCTACTCTGCTATAGCATTTTCCATCAATTTATCGTATACATTTTTAAACATTATTATTGATTTTGTAGCTTTCATGTGTATTTTCTTCAAAATATCTAAATATTGTTGCCTGAATAATCCAGCTTGTTGCACAAAAGTAGTGCGAGTCAGTGGGGGGTAGTAGGCATGGCTTCAATTTTTTCAGTTCATCGAGATATGAACGAAAAAAAGTAAGCACCTCTGGACCAATCAGATTGCCGTAAAGTAAAGACAGAGAAAATTTAATTATTCCTAGACCAACTGCGCATCAGGTTTGTCTTATAATAGTTTTTCACAATCTTTTGAGATTAACATGGATGATCTTTTAATTAAAGTATGATAAACACTAATTAATAATAGATGTACCTTAAAATCTCTGTGGTCATGATAAGGCAGGCAGCTGTCTGGTTTAACTGAACATCACCAGTAACCAATCCAACATCGCCAAACGTCTGCTTAAAGTCTCGGAATTTCTGATTGGACAATGCCTTGATGGGAGATGTATAAATTGTTCTGCAAAAGCAAATAAATGTGAACTTCAACATTTAATGGATATCACATTTAAATCATTATTATACAAACTCACAAATCCCCTCTTCCACCAGTGGCAGGATGTTGCTCACAGGTAAAGTATTCTCCTCGGGTGTGACGGGTCATAGGATCGATTGCCCTCAAAGGACGTGTCTTGTATTTTCATCCTAACTAGTACTCCATGATTTTTCCATCAAACACAATAGTGTGTACTGACTATGAGACATATAATAGTAGGCCTACATATAAAAGAAAACTTTCTGCAGCAGAAGGTTCTCTCCCAAACAACAATGAACGAATGTTTAAGTATACTCCAGCATGAAAAATATATGTAATTATGAAATAATGAAATATTCACATCACTATGAAAACATAAACGGTGAAACATTATAAAGAGCCATGTACAAGTGTTGGGATAGCCATATGCTAGATACCCATAGCTCTGACTTGAATGTGTTGTGGTGACATTAAACAAATATTCCTCTCTCCTGACACCCACCCAACCTTTCTCAGCCCGAACATATGATCTGATGAAGAACTGCTTAATCAGTACACGCTTCATGCCTACACACTCTCAGTGGAACGTTATTTCATTTTAATAAAATTAATGAAGATGGATACTACTAGTATTACATTACATCTTAACAAATTTAGTTGTGTACAAAGCACTGACCGTGTCATATGCTTTAGAGACAAAGCAATAGCATACTCTGCTACCACTGTTTTACCGGCCGACGTGTGGGCAGACACAAACACACTCTCATGCGATTCCAGATGAAGTATCGCTTGTTTCTGGAAGATATCCAACTCAAACGGCCACTGAAAAACATTAACACCACCAAGATAGCTTTAACAAGCAATAAAACTAATAAATTTATAATTCTAGAAATAAACATTCTACTTTAAAAAAGTTAACTGTATAAATATAAAGTGTCAATGCAAAGGTGAATGCAGTAAAATCTACAAATAAGAATATTAATATCAAACGTCAATCAACAATATTCAAAGGGATTTTGCTCTTACACAATAATGCATTAGGAATACACCACTGATGTCTAATTTTTCAAGAGCTGCTTCTAGACTTAATATCCACCTATATAATTAAACAAACAGTTATTCAATTACTAAAGAATGTGGAGTACTCATCTGAGATGTAGATCATTTTGTTGTGTTAATTTTCTCTTTATTTTATTAATATTAAATTTATATTGAATGACACAATAAAGTTTATAAAATTGGAATAATGTCTAAGGAACATCTTGTGCAGTATCATGTGGAGATTCACAATGTATTTTCCTGTATGTCTCACCTTGTAGGCCATGTGTGGTATTCTCCTGTATGTCTCACCTTGTAGGCCATGTGTGGTATCCTCCTGTATGTCTCACCTTGTAAGCCATGAGTGGTATTCTCCTGTATGTCTCACCTTGTAGGCCATGTGTGGTATTCTCCTGTATGTCTCACCTTGTAGGCCATGTGTGGTATTCTCCTGTATGTCTCACCTTGTAGGCCATGTGTGGTATTCTCCTGTATGTCTCACCTTGTAGGCCATGTGTGGTATTCTCCTGTATGTCTCACCTTGTAGGTCACCTTGTAGGCCATGTGTGTATTCTCCTGTATTCTCCTGTATGTCTCACCTTGTAGGCCATGTTTGGTATTCTCCTGTATGTCTCACCTTGTAGGCCATGTGTGGTATTCTCCTGTATGCCTCACCTTGTAGGCCATGTTTGGTATTTTCCTGTATGCCTCACCTTGTAGGCCATGTGTGGTATTCTCCTGTATGCCTCACCGTGTAGGCCATGTGTGGTATTCTCCTGTATGTCTCACCTTGTAGGCCATGTGTGGTATTCTCCTGTATATCTCACCTTGTAGGCCATGTGTGGTATTCTCCTGTATGTCTCACCATGTAGGCCATGTGTGGTATTCTCCTGTATATCTCACCTTGTAGGCCATGTGTGGTATTCTCTTGTGTGTCTCACCGTGTAGGCCATGTGTGGTATTCTCCTGTATATCTCACCTTGTAGGCCATGTGTGGTAATCTGCTGTATGTCTCACCTTGTAGGCCATGTGTGGTATTCTCTTGTAGAAATCATCAACAGGCTCGTTGACATCAACCTTCACCGCCCACTCCTCCGCTTCACACTTTCCTCGTAACGCAGTCTTCTCAACAGGTTTCTCATTTGTCTACAGAAAACAATTTTATTTTTTCTAATTCAACAAAAAAAAGAAGTTTTCTTACTAATGAAGTCAAAGTATTTATTATACTATTATGTGAAATGACTGGAGAGGTTAGCATTCAATGCACAGGTAAAACAGTTTGAAACCAGGAACTGTGAAGCAAGAAATAAAATTAAGTAATGAAACAAATTCTTAAAAACTGAAACAACCCTTTTACCTACATATGACATAAGAATTATAAAATGTACCTTTCAACCTGCACATGAACTTTTTATCATGTGGCTTTGTGTGACACCAATCTCCATATGGGTGCTGTTTAACATTAGTCCATTCCAAATGAACAGGCCAATGTTAATTTGAAACTTAAAATTAATGGAAATTACCGAAAGAAAAAGGAAAGAGTTTTAATTACATTATAATTATGTTTATATAGTGTCAGACATTGGTTGAGAACCACAGAGATAATTAGAGAGGAAACCTGCTGCCACAACTACATGACTATGCTTTTTCTATTAAGTAACATCTTTTATATGCACCATCTCACAGACAGGATAGTACATACCATAGCCTTAGTTATACCAGTTATGGAGAACTGGCTGGAATGAGAAATAACCCAATGAGTCCATCAATGGGGATCGATCCTAGACTGACCGACTACAAGCAAACTCTCTACCATTGGGCTATCTCCCATCCCATGAAAATGCCTGAGACATGCAGGTGTGACAGCACACGAGGCATACTAACCAGGACAAGATTGTCTAGTCCTTCTAGCTCATTTATTTGGCTTTCTTCAACTCTCTCTTTCTGCAAAGAAAAAAGCAAGCACATTTTAATGAAATAAAAAAAAATTCACACAAGTGAATAAATGATTGTTGTTGTTTGTTTTATTTTTATTTGATCTTACATTCACATAGTTATTAAATACATATGATCTGGTTGTAATTGCAACATATATGTAAAATAAATTATACATACACAAATATCATAGGATACACTTATGCCTGTAATGCCTGACCAATATTTTCCCATCTTTTTCTTATTCTGGAAGTATTTGCTGAAGGGCATAAATATAATGAATACAGTTCTGTGTGTTTATACGACTTAACATGTTTTGTTCTGCTGTATTGTATCAAAGCACTGACATGTTGATTTTAGTGTGGTGTGGTTAGACAACATTCTTGATGTTCAGAACTATGGTCCTGTACCAAAGGTACACAAATATAGAGACTGAAAGATACCATTTATCTTTCGAGTTGTTTCAAAACATATCTAACAAGTTGAAAGATAAATGGTATCTAATGGACACAATACAGTATTTTATTTCTTACTCATCCTCAAAAACCAGATTAAAAACAAATTTGTTGTTTGTGCAACTAAAACTTATTTACAGCATTTGCTGTTAACTTACACCTCACCAAGCAATCAATTTCAGGTTAACTTATTTCACGGAGCATTCAGTGAGATATTTTCCATTTGTGTACTCCAGTGTAATCTTTCTTACATTTTCTGTTACTTCTTCATCTTCAATATCACTGGCAGGAAAGTCAATGTCATCGGTGTCAGCCATTATGTCCTGGAGGTTGATCACTGTGGTGGTTGTCTCGGCAACATAATCTGGTTTATCTACCTCAGACCCAGACATCTTCTTCTTAAATGTCATTCCAGATGCTAACCCAGGAGCAACTGTTTGAAGATCTGAACAGAGAGTATTAATAGAGATCATATGTCTTGGTCCCAATGATTGTTGTTTTTTTTGTATTTTAAAAAACATCACTAATCTAGTAAAAATGACACTTTGTGATGAAAGGATCCATGATGTTGAAAGAACAGCTCTGAAGTATAAAACACATTAATTAATACGTCTTTGTGCAATCTTCATTTGTTGTAGAACATTGATAATAGTAGAATATTCAGAGGTGTGCTAATACAATAAATAGGAACTCACTATTCTCTAGGTCGAATTCGATTAATCCACTGCCATCTTGATCCAACTTCATTTCTGGTTCATCAAGTCCACCTCAAAGAAATTAGTGAACATCAGTGGATTAGTGCAATAAACTAAGCCAATGGAAAAATTATAATCCACTAATTTAAACCATCGGTAGACAAGATGATTTTCTGTTTCAGATTTTTGGCAAATTCTATTCTCCCTTTTGGCAAATTCTGGGTTTTTTTACCATTTTTCTAAAGTTTCCAATTAATGTCAAGCAATAATTTTAGTTCTTGCTACAAATAATGTGAAATTCTCCTATATAAATTAGCAGATGCACACAAAATGTGACAAAAATTAATTATTTTACATTGTTAGATGAATGCTTATCACGATTCAGTTATGTTTAATACAAGGTCCATGATACAATACATCAATTTATGGCAGCTGTAATGTGCTACATCATATACCTAAAACAATATTAAAGTCACTGGCCTTAATAACCAAGGTACGTACATTTTCGTTTTTACATGAAATTAATATTGAGCTACTGCCAACACGAGGATGACCAGAAACCATCGAAACTATTTAGCAATCATCAGATTAGCTCTAACTTGTAACAGAGGCTAGACGTTAGTGATATCAAATTTAGTGGTAAACAGGTGTAATTGCCGAGTCAGGATCAATAAGTATGGGGATATCGCTACCCATGTATTTGTATTGTATCACGACTTACCTGTGTGTCTACACCCCAAGAGTTAATACTGTAGTTCTTGACACTCACCTGGCCAGAATGGGTAACTGCCTGCATTACCCCAAACACTTTGTGAGACTGGCCCAGGACTGACGCTTCAGTGATAGTGAATTTTTCTCTGATTGGCCTTCATCTGTAACATATTCCTGCAACAAGCAACACAACATATCTATACAGTCTGTCGATGAAAAGGGCCGTGTTCATTTATTCATGGGGGTGGTTGTGTGACCAGCAGGCAGCAGACCCAGTAGGTATAGTTTCCAAGTTAACAAACTAAATAAAAAGGTCGACATCATGACTATTGTATTCAGAAGGCAACACTTACATGCTGTCACAGGCAATACAGAGAAAAGCACCTTTAGCATATCAGGTTCCAGATGAATGTATATAATAGATTTGCATGATAGTGGTGATTTGTCAAAAGGTTTAGAACATGCAATACATTTTGAACAAAATACTGAGTACCTCTTTGTACCCTAACAGTTTTCCTGTGGTGGCATTCCTCTCCACTTCTATAGTCGTCTGAACTGGACATGTATCTAAAGACAGTATGCGATCTGGGCACATCTTGCGGGGCCAAAACCTAGTAATAATAAATAATAGTATTTGTTTACATCAACTCACTCAGGTGCCAGGGTTTAAACTGTCACTCATCAAATTACCAAATGCAAATTAGAGTTGAATTTAGCAATTTATTACATGATTAATTTGTAAAAAAAAGCTAATATCACAATAACATGCAGTTTATGGATCTAGCACTGGTTCCACTGGCTCACTACATGTTAAAACACAACTGATATGTGAACATATCTTTAAAATATCAAAACATTAAAAAATATGAAAAGTAATCACAGAGCAAAACATTTTTCACTAAAACTGAAAATTTAAACACACTGTTTCACACTTTATAAAAAAATGTTGACTGAAAAAACACAAAAATCAGTCATGCTGCTTAGTAACAGAGAAAAGCTAATGACAGCCTATGCAAGTCTGCAGACAAGTGATAAGAAAACACAAACTACCTTTGTGCATTTTTAAAGTTATGCACAGGCAACTCTTCAAGGCATGTAAGAAAGGTTTCCAGCTCATCTCCGATACTTGGCAGAACAGGTGGCAAACCACAAGGAAGCTGTAAACAAAATGTAACAAAATGTGGTGACAAGTTTAATAAGTACATACAAAATGACCACCATGTGGTACTGAAAGACTTGATATACATGTAGCTTGTCTAAATGTACTCACAAAACAATATTTGACTTGTTAACCTTTTCTATGTTGAGTACTAACACAGCAACATATTAATTACCATCCTGAGTTGACAACAAATGTCAAATCAATCCAATTAAAACACTGGATGTCCTGATGAAAGAATTCGAGAAGGGTGGAATACATACCTGAACGTAAAGTTAAGAACAGGCAGAATATATAATTAGAAGCATTCTTAAAAGTATTGGGGCTGGACATAGCCTATAGTGGTAAAGTGCTTGCCTGATGCACGGTCGGTCTAGGATTGATTCCCGTCGGTGGGCCCATTGGGCTATTTCTCATCCCAGCCAGTGCACCACAACTGGTATATCAAAGGTCATGGTATGTGCTATCCTGTCTGTGGGATGATGCATATAAAAGATCCCTTGCTACTAATGGAAAAATGTACTGGGTTTCCTCTCTAAGACTATATGTCACTCAAAATTACCAAATGTTGACATCCAGTAGCCGATGATTAATAAATCATGTTTTCTATTGGTGTCATGAAACAAAACAAACATCTTCTTCTTCTACTTAAAATATTGCAGTCTAAACCAAAAGAAGAGCTATAACTGTCAAAAATGGGTAAATTGCCATAGAAGTCAAACATGATCTGTGACATAACGTGATAAAGCTCAATATATTGAGGCATTGCAGAAAACAATATCTGAAAAACAAATTGTTTTTAATCACCTAAATTCAAGGGCCATAACTCTGTCAAAAGTGGGTAAATCACCATGACAATCAAACTAGAAATGCTATACACAATCAGGGGACAATATTTCGAAATCTGAGGTAACCGGAAGTCGGTTCACGTGGTTTTTACCTAGGTAACCAACTGTTCGGTTACGTGAATTATATTTGCGTAACCCGTGGGTTACCCGATTGGTTACCTCAAAATTACGTTGAAATTATATTTAAATACATAGTTTTTAGCTCAAACAAATACGAAAGAAAACATTTTACCAAAACAATATGTCTTTAATGCTTGCTAAAGTTAACAATATTATAAAAGAACTGAATATCAGCCCCAGTATTGAAACAAAATACAGGGGCGTAACCAGACCTTTTTTTTTAGCATTACGCACGCCAAAGGCGTGCCCGAGCCAGGGGATTCGGGAGACCTCCCCCTGTGAAAATTTTGAAACTCAGAACGGCTGTAGATGCATTCTGAGCCTTTTTGGAGGCATTTTTTTTCTATCTTTTTTGAAGGCATTTTTTTTTCTATCTTTTTTCGAGTCAATTTTAAGAGGATATTTTATAGAACAATTACATACAGCCTTGACCTATTCCCGGATTATGTTTTTGCATTACGCACATGCGTACTGTCCGTAATGGGCGCTACATTTTGAAATAGATACATAATCATTTGAAGGGATTCCTTTTTTCGTTTTGCGTTGTTTACGCTACTTTCACTTTATCGATGGTACTTCTATACTACAGTGACATTACAAATGCTTGTTTTTTAAAGCTCATTATGCGACGTTAGTATTTTTCAATTTTTGTGACACTTTTGGATTCCTGTTTTTGTTAAAACTGTTTTCAACATATGCAAAATTATTGCCAATCCAATATTATGTCTACATATATTCCTTTAGCGATAAAATAGCAGCAGATAATTAAGCCGTCCCAAGCAGTCCGGGCACATTTCTTTAAAACTTTTTTAAAAGTTTAGATTGGTCGCAAGTTACAACTGTTGCAATATAATGTTGTTTACTGGTTTGCTGCGCATCAAGTATTTAAAAATCAGTCTAAAACATTTGTCAGAATACTAGGAGTATGTCTGCGTGAATATACTTCCTGTAATCGTGAAGTTTGCAAGTTTTAATTTCTGAACGTTTACATGAATGAATGAATGAATGTTTAACGACACCCCAGCACGAAAAATACATTGGCTATTGGGTGTCAAACTATGGTAATGCAAACAAATAAGGTGATGATCAACATCAATATAAAAATTCAAGATTAAATAAAAAACAGTGTAAAGAACTGTGCAAAAATACAAATATCAGATAGATACTGACCTTTACTCAAAATTTCAATTTGTGCTGTATTGGCCATTCTTAAAGAGAATATTACACCCCTGCACCACGGCGAGGTTACAGCATGCGCAGGGGTGAACGTTTACAGGTCATGACGTAACCAATTTGCGGTTCGCATAAATTTAATTTTACGTAACCGACACCAGAACAGAACGGCGGTTCGCGTGAAATATTGTGCCAAATATCTTGGGGCATTGTGAAAAAAAGTCTGGAAAATTATATGTGGGACAGACGGACAGATAGACCAGACAGAGACGAAACCTATATAATAGTCCCTTCTGCATGGACAGTAGGGGACTAATAACTGTATGAAAATAACAACATAATCACATTTATTATAATACATTCATAAAAGTTCACAAAAAGTAAAATAAACAAGCATTATGAGAGTACTGCTAAAGCAATACATATCCTCTACTGAACTCAAATGTTTTTTGTATCTTCTAAGTTCAAGGGTCATAAATCCATCAAAAATAGGTAAATTTCCATGAAAGTAAAACTTGATCTGTAACAGTAAATTTGTAAACACATAATTTCAGGTCAATATCTCAAGGCCTTCTGAAAACAATTCTGGAAAACAAATTTTCACTTCACCTAACTTCAAGCCATAACTCCATCAAAAATGTGTGAATCGTCATGAAAGTCACACTTGATCTGTAACAGTACATGATAAAGCTATAAACAAAACTGCAGGTCAATATCTCAAGGTTTTAAAAAAAAAAAAAATCCACAAAGCTATATGTGGGACAGACGGACGGACAGACAGACAGACAGACAGACAGAAGGATGGAGATGAAACCTCTAGTCCCCTCCAGTTGGATCAGTAGGGGACTAATTACTGTCCGGTAATAAAACAAATTAGAACAATTATAGATAATGCTAAGTATAGTATAAAATCTCACGGTCTTTAAAGGTAAATGATGTGACTGGATATTCTGAACTGGAACAACTTCCACTCCACCATGGCAGCCAGTTTCTAGCAGGTCAAAATTCAAGTCAAGATGTTCAGAATCCATTTTCATTCAGAAGTAATCATCTCAGGAAAATATTCCAGCATCCAGCATAATATATATAATCGACATCCCAAACTGCGTTCACCTAATGACAAAAACACAAATTTGATATTTACGGAAATACTATTCTACATTTTTTAGCTACAATATGTGAAATACAATAGATTGCAATCAGTTAACGTGAAAAATCAACAATGTGGACGTAAAATAAATCCATTCTAATAAACAAAAGTGAAGCACCCTCCAGTAAACAGGAAAGAGTGCAACGTTTCTAACTTTGTTCAGGTGCATGCGTTTGCAAAAAGTATCGTACTGCGCATATGCGGTTCGTCATTTTCCATTTTTAAGGCCACTACATGAAAAAATATAGATTTCTTAACTATGCACAGTTGACGAACACTTTAAAAAAAAATTTAAAGGAAAAATTCAGTTTGTCAAGCGTTCTTGTCTAGTCTGCGTTTTACCAACATCTATCGATATAACACATGATGTCAACACAGATCTATAGGCATTAGGCTCTACGTTCATACCAGTGAATAGTTTGTAAAATATTTTTTTTTTAATGAATTGATTCTTAATTAACACAATTTATACACACAAAATTATTTACAATTATTATGAATGGATTATGAATATTATTCAATTATCGAAGTGTTCTCTCTGGGTGAAAATTAAAGGAGGGCGGCTGGTCGGCACCACACCCTTCAAAAAACCCACACCAATAAAAGAAAAGGAAAAAAAATAAAAAAGGGAGGGGGGGGGGATGGGGGAAGAGTAGTTTGGTTATCATATTGTTGTGTGTTGGTAGACTTTGAGAAAAGACATACTCCTTACTTTGCCTACAAAAAAGTGCAAAGGGGTTTATAAAAATAACTCGTCTTTTTATTGATCCGAAGATGATATCGGTCTGACATTCACGGGCAGTTCCGGTTTTGCTGGACCGATCAAAGTTTTAATATTATTTTTTTTAATAAAGATTTCAAGATATACAAAAAACAATAAAGATGTTTGTAAAGTGATCTGCTAATGTCAGATACATTTTTGTTATTTCCATCTTCCTCGAATGAATCGATCGCTGTGATAAAATATTATTGCTAGCTGATAAAAAGTAGTTTCGTTTTTGTAAAGGTGGTGTATTATTGTATATATTATTTGGCACTCAAGATAAATGATTTTAATGATAAACACTACCACTTCCGTTGTTTTTATAAGCGTTCATATCCCCTCAAAATTAAAAGTTTACAATATTTTATAAAGAACCGCTGAATAAACTGAATAACAGAAAGTAAAAATCATCAGTTTCAACCAATTATATCTGCAACTGAGGACAAAATATCAAACGATAGTTAGTGGAAACAAAAGACAGAATGACCGTTCTGATCACGTGACAAATTTGGCGCCAAATAAGGTGGGTTTTTTCAATCGGAGATTGCCGAATCAGGTATGGGACAAAATAGAGGCTGTTAAAAATACTGTTAAATTACATTACGGTAACTGTCGTAAATGTTTCGTCAATTGCTTTTTTGTACACAACGCGGCTTGTTTCCTTTGATGTTCAGTGTACAGACTGATCGTTGTTTTTCGTGTGGAAAAAAGTGCATTTGGAAATAGCGGAGATAGGTGCTGGAAAATAAAGAGGGGCGCTCAAAAATAAAGGAGGGCGGGGAACGTGAAAGGAGGGCGGCAAAATGGAATAGCGGGGCGGGGTGCCCCGCTTAAATGGAGCAGAGAGAACACTGACTGTCAATAAATACAGTAGAGGCACAAAAATGTTGCATACCTTTTGCAGATCGAATACAATAATTGAAAACAAATTAAAAACAACAGAAGCTTAAATATTGTAAAAAATTAAATGATTTGGCCTTGTTGATCTGGTACGTGTAATTTCATGTGACACACACCAAATGTTAATTAATCTTCCTCCATTTTAAGTCAATTTGTACAAGTCATGTGGACCCGATATCCATCATATCAACAATTTTAAGGAATAAACAAAAACGACTTCGTAAAATTAATGGTTTTAGGGGTTTGTAAAGTTTTGTATTTAGATACTTACCATCGACGTCCCAAACTGCGTTCACCTTACAACAAAAACACGAATACGATATTTACGGAAATATTAGTCTACATTCTTTAGCAACAATACATGAAACAAAATAGACTGCAATCAATTAACGTAAAAACCAAAAATGTGGATGTAAAACAAATTAATTCTACTAAATAAAAGTGAAACACCCTCCGGTAACCAGGAAAGAGTGCAACGTTTCTAACTGCGTTCAGGAGCATGCGTTTGCCAAACAGTATCGTACCGCGCATATGCGATTCGTCATTTTCCATTTTTAAGGACACTATATGAAAAAATATATATTTCTTAACTATGCACAGTTGACACTTGTTTAATATTTTTTTTAAAGGAAAAATTCTATTTGTCAAGCCTTCTGGTCTGATCCGCGTTTTAGCAACACCAAACGCTAACACTTGATGTCAATAGTGATACCTTCATACCACTGAATAGTTTGTAAAATATACATTTTTAATGAATTGATTCTTAATTAATACAATTTATGCACTCAAAATTATTTACAATTGTTATGAATGGATTATGAATACTATTCACTACAGTAGAGGCACAAAAATGTAGCATACCTTTTGCAGATCGAATATAATAATTGAAAACAAATTCTAACACCAGGGGGCTTAAAAATCATACAAATTAAATGATTTGGCTTTGTTGATCTGGCACATGTGGGTCATGTCACACGCACCGAATGTTAATTTATCTTCCTCCATTTTAAGTCAATTTCTACGATTCATGTGGACCCGATATCGGTAATTTTAAGGAATAAACAAAAACGACTTGGTAAAATTAATGGTTTTGGGGGTTTGTAAAGTTTTGTATTTAGATACTTACTTGTTTGAACTTTATTGCTAATAAAAAGGTTCTAGAACTGTGAAGAAAAACCTCACAAATGAATGACAAGCAGACAACAACAAATCGGATGTTAATTGCGCGAACAGTGCACGAGAAAACAAAGTGAACGGAGTTGGAAGCATAATGCAGTTAGGGACGTTGACGATACTTGTCTGTACTTTACTCTTAATGAAAATGTTCTAGGAAAACTTCACAAATTTACGACAAGCAGACAACAAATCGGATGTTGATTGCCCGAACCGTGCACGAGAAAACAAACTGAACGGAGTTGAAAGCATAACGCAGAACTTTAGGGAAGTTGACGATAGCTACCGGTAATTTTTTTTTTTTTTTTTTAATTCGAGCTATAATGACTCGTATTGATCTAGTGTCAGGAAAGTGACATATAAACGTAGATCATGTGTTGAGGATCATTGGGGAATAAGGAAGACATGTCATTACTATTTTTGTTTTTACAACCTGCAACAGTCATGATACGTGGGCGCATCCATTCTTCTTATTCTGTTTCGTACTCTTGCCTTTACAACGGCGCATCCTCCTTGGTGAATACATTTCGTGAATAAAATTTTAATACGATGACGAATCGGAAAATAAAGCAGTCTAGTCCAGTATTGACAAGTTATTAAAACATGTCAACTTGGGAGGAAGAGTAAATATATATCGATAAATGCGGTGTGTGCTCGTGTATCCATGTATCGGGAGGGGTGCTACCACACTTTGTATTGGTATACTGCTTGGGTGGGTGAACTCGTATGGAAAACTTACTCGTATAGGGGAAAATGCAGTGAAGTCGTATGGAAATCCACAAGTGAACTCGTATGGAAGACAAACTCGTATGTGGGAAAATGCAGTGAACAAACTGATATATCCATAACTGTATAGCAACTTGTTTGTAGTTTTTATGCAGAGTTCGACAAATCCGCTAGCCCAACGTCCATGGCATTGGTTAATGGTTTTTAAGTTCGGGCTGGTGAGAAATGCAAAACATGCATGCATTGTTTACGGTTTCTGTTGCAGGAAATAAGTCTAATGACATGCGTGTTTTAATTATAGGTGACTGCCTTTGACGCACAAACTGCGGTTGACACGCCAATAGTTGACTGATGGGGACATAAATAAGAAACATGTATACAAAACAAGTGTCAAAATACACATTTAAGAGAAATATCAAAGTTAGTATATCTGCATATCCATACATCCCCATACGAGTTCACCGTTATTTTTTCCATACGAGTTCGTTTTCCATACGAGTTTTCCGTTCATACGAGTTAGTTTCCATATGAGTTCACCGCATCCCCGTATACATTGCTTATGTACAAACAGCATCTCACAGCTAGTGGTTATGATTTTCTCACAGATAATGTAACAAACACCATCTGACAGTGGTTACCAGTTTCTCACAGATAATGTAACAAACACCATCTGACAGTGGGTACAAGTTTCTCACAGATAATGTTACAAACACCATCTGACAATTAGTGGTTACGAGTTTCTCACAGATAATGTAACAATGTCAAAATTTCCTTCTTCCTGCCTGGTCAGTCCCTATTCTTGTTAGAGATGTGATTAAGCCAGTAACATCATCACGGCTCATGGGAAGGGGGGGGGGGGGGGGTAATTATAGAGATGCAGAGATGACTTTTCATAACCAAATTACTACATGTTCCTAGGATTTGATTATTCAGGATTCCGAGACAAATATCTCATCACTAATGAACAACATAACTTTAACACTGATCACTGACTACACGCAATAGCAAATATATAAATGAAAATGAATAAACAACCACAATACTTTTGTAAAACAAAACTTTATTTATAAAAAAAATATAACAATACAGTTCTAGTATCAAAGATGATTAGAAAAAGAAACAAAAATCCACTTAACCTGTGAATGTCTATTGATGTTCAGTTAATAATTCATACCGCCACATACACAATTAAAAAACCTCAATTTCACATGTCAGACTGACATCTAGCACTGAAATGAGTGTGTGTGTTCGTTCGTGTTTGTGAGTGCGCGCAAGTGCGTACATTTATGTGGTGCATGTATGTCCAATGGTAACAGGCAGAGAGGGTAAGGATAATTAATATACTGTGTCTGTAATTCTGTTATGTCATGCAAGCATATGAACATGAGAATGTGTAATACGAAATATATAGTTGTTAAAAAAATACCCAGTGTAATAGAAAATGTAACAATTTACAATAATTTTCTTTTTACAAAATAATTTCGTTTTTTACTCTTAATATCACATTTTCACTCATAACACTTTTTTATGAGTAGCTTGTCAAACTGCATATATCAATAGTAATATCAACCCAACAGTTGTGAAGCATCAAAGGTAAAGAAAAATCACATGTACTTCAGCAGGGTGACTGAGGGGGCAGGTTACCTACCACACTCTCCATCTCTGGCTAGTGTGAATAACTGAAGAATATCAAAGGAAAAGAAAAAAGATATATATATATATATATATAACCTGTATTAATAGTGGCAATACATCTTAATTAATGTCTTAATGTATCATCTCTATGTTACCTCATAGAAAAACCTTGTGAATAATAAGTCAGTATTATTAAAGTCAGTATTACTTTAAAAAACATGAAATAGAAATGAAACCTTTAACAACACAACTGTTTAAGCCCATTGCGTGATAAGACAAGTATATGAACTATATATTACAGTTGTAACCCAAAATATATTTATTATATTTATATAGGTACCAGCTTTATGGAACAGTTTTACTAATTAATGATATCATTTCACCTTTAAAAAAAAACAGCACAGCAAATAAAAAGAAAATAGAATCCTCTTTGTATTTTGCCACTGGCCTCGATGGTGTCATAGTTAAGCCATCAGACATAAAACTAGTAGGTACAGGGTTTGCAGCCCGGTACCGGCTCCCACCCAGAGCGAGTTTTAACAACTCAGTGGGTAGGTGTAAGGCCACTACACCCTCTTCTCTTTCACTAAACACTAACAACTAACCCACTGTCCTGGACATACAGCCCAGACAGCCGAGGTGTGTGCCCAGAACAGCGTGTTTGAGTCTTAATTGGATATAAGCATAGAAATAAGTTAAAATGAAATGTATTTTGCCACATTTTCAATAAGCAACATTACTGCATGTTTTATATCAAATTACTACCAACTTCTCTGATGTAACTAGCAAAGGCATTTCATGTCATAAAAATGATGGCAATGAAAGATACTTTTAACCAAAAAAAGTGTTTCCTAGGCTACTACTCTAAAAATAGAGTTCATCACAATAAACAAATTCTTCACCTCATTGTTTCATCTTATTTTCAGTGTTTTAGCATTATATTTGTTGTATATTTATCAAGTTGAAAGTACTTCCATGCAGGGGTGGGCGTCTAAACTGATGAGAAAAGTTAGAAAAACTAAAATTTTCTTTATATGTTAAGACACTGTTCATGACAACCAGGAA
Organism: Gigantopelta aegis; assembly: GCF_016097555.1. Classification (NCBI taxonomy): domain Eukaryota; kingdom Metazoa; phylum Mollusca; class Gastropoda; order Neomphalida; family Peltospiridae; genus Gigantopelta; species Gigantopelta aegis. Next base: position 36,227,792 of record NC_054708.1, read on the forward strand.
GGAGTGTGGGACGTAAAACACACAATCCATATTTACCATCATTCTGAATATTGGTAATTCTGTATTAGGACCACCCCACTATTAGAACCAATTTTAAGGATGGTTGCAACAGCTTAGTTTCACTGTAGTTGAAAAAAGAGGCTAGATGTGCTATTACAATTAATTTAAAATCCTATATAAATCAGAAATGACCAAAACACATTTTTTCACAATTAATCAGCTACTGGAAGCAAATGGCTACACATTCATTGAGAGCTGTTTTCAAAGCAAATACAAAGTGTGGGTAATTACTACACATGAAATGGAAACCAGTTTGAATACTGCCAGTACCAGTTTGTAGCCAATACTCCAGCATTCTCTTTCTCTGCAGTTTCCTCAGATTGTAAGATGTCCCATCTGACTGGCCAAAATCATTACTCACCAATAGTAAACATGGTTATAAAAGCAACATTTGTCACCATGTTAAGTGAGTAAACCAACACAATACAATGTGAGGAAAATGTACCAACTCAATGGTTATCATGTTCATAACACAAACTCCTTCTGATATAATATCATAAACATTTTCATTTAACATTAACAAAATCACAGACCATTAAACAAAAGCATGAACTAAAAGATCTGTAGTATGTTTCAGATACACTGAAAACACAGAGTTAAACAATAACATTATTAGTAGTATAAACGGTCAATGGTAGTTAAAACTTAAAAGATCAACTTGAAGAAAACTTTAATCAGTTTCTCTTTTCATGAATACATTGATTATAGTTGTCTTCATTTACCTTAAGTGCAGAATTCCAAAACATAGCATCATCACCAAGTGTGACACCATAAAAGCTGTGGATGTGTTAGCAAGTGTGTAAACAGGTCTGTTTTCAACCCCGGTTCAGCCATCAGTTCCCAATCTGAGCATTTCACATTTGTAATCCATAACTTCTCAACCTAAAGTTCGAATCACATTAACAACTACGATAAATTGTTCTCCTACCTTTAAATGAAGTTTAATTACCTTTAAATTCCCCCTACATTTTGTCCAGACAGAAAGCATGTAAAAACCACTGCAGTGACACAGATGTCACATACTAGATTGTAACCATGTCACCTATATTGACTTCGCTGAAATCTCCTAGGACAAAAAGCATATACCATTTTGCTTTTTTTATGGAATACTTTCCAAGAGGGGTGGAAGGATGATGTAATCTTACAATGTATTGACATATGTTATGATAAAGGCAATCATCATGACGTTATATTAATTATGTCACATACTTCAGAGGCTTCCACTCCTCTTGAAGAGTATTCCATAAAAAATCAAATTGGCAGATGGCAAAAATTACATGCTTTTTGTCCTAGAAGATTTCTGTGAAGTCGATATAGGTGACATGGTTACATTTTAGTGCGTGAAATCTATGACTATGTAATGGGGTTTTTCACGATTTCTGTCTGTTCAAAATGTGGGAGAAATCTAAAGGCAATTAAAGGTAGGAGAGTAATTTATCATAGTTGTTAACAATGTAATTTGGATTTTAAGTAAACTGACCATCTGTTGGGAAGTTTCAATGGAAATGCCTTCTCTCCTTTGATTAAAAATTTGAGGGTCCTTCAATAGAAATGATAATATTGCCGACTGCTGCTGAAAGCTGCAAAATGCCAAACCATGGTTTCTGGATCGCAAGGTCTTCTAAACCTAGAACAAGTAGCTATATGCTGTTGTAGCTTCATGCAAGGTCGTTATTTCCATGACATTCCTTAGAAACTACTATCATGGCATTCATGCATGTCCATCAGCCAAAGATGGCTAGATAAGGAACCTCATACACATGGTGGTACGACCATGATCCTCCAAACTAAACTGAAAAAGACCTGACCACAGAAGTAGTTTTTTGGTGCAATCCTTCATCACTAAAGTAGACCCCAATGAAATGACCACTACCATAACAAGGGTCAAATTTTGATTTTGATTTTTTTTTTTGGGGGGGGGGGGGGGGGGGGGGGGAGAGAGGACACAGCAAGTGTTGCCTTCAGTTTAATAACAAAAATTAGGGCACCAACACAAGTTGGAGGGGCACCAAAGCAATTTTTTCCTTCAAAAGATGGGCACGAAGGCATCTTACTTTATATAATGTTTTTTTTAGACAAAAATTATTTTACTCTAATGCCTTGATGTAATTTGTTGGATTCGGATGTCTTTAATCATGTTTCCAGTGGTCACACTGGACATAATTTTGTTTTAGATAACTTTCAGATTTGTATAATATACACCTGCGCAAAAGTTAAGCACCACCCACATCAATAGTAAATAAAAATATACTGACATGACCAGGCTGCCATATGCCTTTTGTTTATGCTAACCGGTTGTATTACAAGTGTGAAAAGCACGTGCATACCAGCATACATGTCAGGTGAAATCCGTGCCATGCACAAACAGACGCAGGGAGTGACATGCTACGGAAATGCAGTTTGAGGCTTATACCATAACATAACAATTTAGGCGATTTGAACGGTTCTCTTTGTTTGTAAACACTATGGCAAGACGAAGGTTGGCTGCTGCCACAAAATGGCAGATTAATTATTGGTATGCATAACACGGGTATGTCATGCAGAGAGACTGGCAGACAAATGAACATTAACCACAATTGTCATCAGTCGTTTGATTAAAAAATACACTCAAACTCATGATGTTAAAGATACGGCAAGATCTGGACGACCGAGGAAGACTGATGCACATGAAGACCGAGTCGTAGTACGACTTGCAAGATGATCCCCATTGACCAACAGCAGAGTGCTACGAAGTCAATGGAGAACACAACAGAGTGTCCACGTCCACTGTGAGGAGGAGGTTGAATGCTGCTGGGTTGAGAGCTCGGAGACCAGTCAGACATCCTCTACTCACTCTGAGGTGGTACGCCGCAAGAGCCCACTGGAATCTAAGGACCTGGAGAAGAGTACATTGGTCAGATGAAAGTCGGTTCCTGCTCCACACAACGGACGGTCGAACTCGAGTATGGGGATCCAGAGGCACGGCCTACAACCAGCGGAACATTCTGGAAGAGGTTCCCTTTGGTGGAGGTTCAGTTATGGTCTGGGGGTGCATCTCCTTTGACTGTAAATTGGATATGGTGACTGTAGCCGGAACACTCAATGGGCAGATATACCAGGATACCATCTTGGACAGAGTTGTCGTTCCTCATTTTGACAACCATGCACTTGCAAGCCGCCCTGTCTTTATGGATGACAATGCCCGACCTCATCGTTCCAGAGCAGTACTCGACTATCTGCAGCGGAATGCAATTGAAACTCTACCGTGGCCTGCAAGGAGCCCTGACCTGAACCCGATAGAGCACATATGGGATGTTTTGGGGCACATGCTGAGACAAAGGGATCCTCCTTTGCAGAATTTAATGGAACTGACTCGGGCATTTCACGAGGAATGGCAGAGAATACTGCTTTTGAGGATTCGTCGATTCGTGTCCAGCATGAGAAGGCGTGTCCAGTCCGTCATCCAGGCACAGGGTGGATATACCCGATACTAACCAGTGACAGACTGAAAACCGTGTTGAGATGTTGGTTGACATTTACAGATGACTTTTGTGACCATCAGGTCATTTGTATCAGCTGTGGATCAATAGTTTTAAGCTGTATGGCAAATGCTCATTTTCATGTTACTTGTTCTAGGGTTAATACAATTATTACGTATCTCCATGGCATAATCATTAGTGTTGCTTTTTTTCCAATATTATTTATTGCAAAAAAGATATTCATTTTTAAAATGTTAAATAGTATTGGTATTTTCGTAATACGAGATGGCGTGAACATGTCTGTGAAAAAATTGGGTGGTGCTTAACTTTTGCACAGGTGTATATTTGTTTGAAAATTACTGAAAAGCAGCCAATCACTTTTTAGTAGTTTGATACTAAATGTTGTCATTTTGTATAAAATTTATCAACTGGCTAAAATGGCCAGGGTGATCCCCAGTAATAATAATTTTACTATGCCCAAGATAAATACTAGATGATGGCAAACCACTGTATTTTGTTTTGCCATTGATAACATTCGATTTTTGAGGCACACTGCCAAGAAAGAAGGTCAACCACAGCGTTTGCCTTCATTGTCATGGTATAATTTGAACACTGCCATCAGAAGAGTTGCAGACATTTATTGAAACTTAAATGCAGAAGCCAAACATTCCACACACCTAGAGTTGATGGTGCACTGGTCGACACAAGCAGCGTCGCGAGGGATCTAGCTTTGGGGACATAAAATGACATCACACTTCAGCAGGATACATACATTTTTCAAATAGTAACATGGAAAACACTTTTTAATTCTGCATACGGGAACAAATGATGTGAAGGCAATCCATGGCTTCCCAACAAAACATTAACAACTGGGCATCATGTTTGTATTTAAAAAATATATAATGGAGGCCCCAACATAATCTGACTAGATGTATAACTTCATAAAACACTTGAAAATAATAGCATAAATAAATTTAAAAAGGCAAGTGAAACCAAGGAAAGGATACACAAAATTCACTAAGGAATAGAGCCCATTCATGAACTTAGGAATGAGGTCTTTAAAAAAACCAAAAAAAACAGGAGCAAACTAAATTGTTAAGAAAAAAACCCAGAATGCAGTGGTCAGATGACCGGAAACCTGTACCCTTGTCATAAGGCAAAAAAAAGTTCGCCTCTGGTCCAACCAAAGTTCCAGAATTGATGCAGTGATTTCAGCTTTTTGTTTCTAAAATTGTTTTAGTTTTTTTAAAGGATGGATTGCATAGAAAAGGTAGGTATATTTGATACCAAAATAAGGGGCATATTTACACTGAAATCAGAATGCACGTCCTAGTTCATACGTGATGGCATTTTGGCTCTAAATGTGGTTTTACATCACAAACCTGGAAAAAATCGACGTCATACCCAGGGAAATTAAAAAAAAGAAGAAAAAAGTTGACATGTGAGGGTCAAAATCGACAATGACCAGAGACCAGAAATTTATTTTGTTTGGCCTAATGGAAGATGATTGCCATTTTAGTGACTGGGAGGAAATACACTCAGGTGGGGTCATGTTAATGTATGATTAACTCAAATAATTTCTCATTTTGTTATACATTTAAAAAAAAAAAAGAGAGAAAAATCAAAGACCAATATGCATTTCAAAAATAGTATAACAAAATGTCACCATATAGGAATGCATAGAAACATAAAGCAATAACCACAATATTTAACAAACAAATAATTCTGGGCCCCGTTTTACAAAGCGAGCTTAGGGCTAAGACGGCCTTAAATGCATAGCTACCGTATGCATGTAAGATGATCTTAGTGCAAAGATAGCTTCGTAAAACAGGCCCTGGTATTTTATAAAATAATGTACACTATCTTCATTACAAAACATAATATTGAATAGCAAAACTATCTTGGATACAAAACATTTTACTAATGTATTACAAATACTGGAACATTATTCCAGTAGAAAGTATGTCACAACTGTCAATGGTTTGGCACTATTTGATGAACAAACATTTATTCATGATTCCCCCTCCTTCCAATCCCACAACAGACATAATTCTACAGGGTCTAGTGTCGGTCTCCAATCTCACAACAGACATAATTCTACAGGTCTAGTGTCGGTCTCCAATCTCACAACAGACATAATTCTACAGGTCTAGTGTCGGTCTCCAATCTCACAACAGACACGATTCTACAGGTCTAGTGTCGGTCTCCAATCTCACAACAGACACGATTCTACAGGTCTAGTGTCGGTCTCCAATCTCACAACAGACACGATTCTACAGGTCTAGTGTCGGTCTCCAATCTCACAACAGACACGATTCTACAGGTCTAGTGTCGGTCTCCAATCTCACAACAGACACGATTCTACAGGTCTAGTGTCGGTCTCCAATCCCACAACAGACACGATTCTACAGGTCTAGTGTCGGTCTCCAATCTCACAACAGACACAATTCTACAGGTCTAGTGTCGGTCTCCAATCTCACAACAGACATAATTCTACAGGTCTAGTGTCGGTCTCCAATCTCACAACAGACACGATTCTACAGGTCTAGTGTCGGTCTCCAATCTCACAACAGACACGATTCTACAGGTCTAGTGTCGGTCTCCAGTCTCACAACAGACACGATTCTACAGGTCTAGTGTCGGTCTCCAGTCTCACAACAGACACGATTCTACAGGTCTAGTGTCGGTCTCCAGTCTCACAACAGACACGATTCTACAGGTCTAGTGTCGGTCTCCAATCTCACAACAGACACGATTCTACAGGTCTAGTGTCGGTCTCCAATCTCACAACAGACACGATTCTACAGGTCTAGTGTCGGTCTCCAATCTCACAACAGACACGATTCTACAGGTCTAGTGTCGGTCTCCAATCTCACAACAGACACGATTCTACAGGTCTAGTGTCGGTCTCCAATCTCACAACAGACACGATTCTACAGGTCTAGTGTCGGTCTCCAATCCCACAACAGACACAATTCTACAGGTCTAGTGTCGGTCTCCAATCCCACAACAGACACAATTCTACAGGTCTAGTGTCGGTCTCCAATCCCACAACAGACACGATTCTACAGGTCTAGTGTCGGTCTCCAATCCCACAACAGACACGATTCTACAGGTCTAGTGTCGGTCTCCAATCTCACAACAGACACGATTCTACAGGTCTAGTGTCGGTCTCCAATCTCACAACAGACATAATTCTACAGGTCTAGTGTCGGTCTCCAATCTCACAACAGACATAATTCTACAGATCTAGTGTCGGTCTCCAATCTCACAACAGACATGATTCTACAGGTCTAGTGTCGGTCTCCAATCTCACAACAGACATGATTCTACAGGTCTAGTGTCGGTCTCCAATCTCACAACAGACATAATTCTACAGGTCTAGTGTCGGTCTCCAATCCCACAACAGACATAATTCTACAGGTCTAGTGTCGGTCTCCAATCTCACAACAGACACAATTCTACAGGTCTAGTGTCGGTCTCCAATCTCACAACAGACACAATTCTACAGGTCTAGTGTCGGTCTCCAATCTCACAACAGACATGATTCTACAGGTCTAGTGTCTAATCTGCTATTATTTCAAGCACAAAGGCAAGTAGATAATAATGTATAGAAAATATTGACAAATTCTGTCACTGATGATACAATGTATGTCTACTAAAACAACCATCATCTGTTATTTGTATTTAATATATATGAGTACCAGTAATAAAAATATTATATTACACTAGAATTTAACTGGACTTTTTGACAATATGGCAAATTCTGTACTGGACACGAAGGCCATAGCCTCTCATTTAGAAAGTAATTTCACCACAATGTAAACTTGTACTAACATTTTACAATTCAATATTGTAAACAAACATAATATATATGTACATGTACATATACATATACACACACAGTGAAACCCCACCTAACAACCACCCCAGTATTAAGACCTCATTTTTAAAGACCGGAATATTTCCATATCATTTTATAGGTAAAACTACCCCGGTATTAAGACCACCCCGCTGTTGATGATTACGACCAATAAAGTCAGTCCCAATGGTCGTTTCGTCAAAGCGACCATATTATTATGATAGCAAAATTTCTGCATTTTTAGTTTACACAAGTGTTAAAAAGTCACGCATCTAATGATTTCTTTGTTTTTGCTGATTGTTAACAAATGACACTGACAGGTAGTACAGTCAAAGAGTAATCATTTTAGTTTAATCTGTTGATTGTAAAAAGGATACCCCTACTTTTAGTTTCCGGAAAACATTATCACCTAGTTAATATTAATGAGCGATGTAATGCGCTGATTGGTTGTTTTCATACTACAGACAGTCAAGTGACCAACAAGCCTGCACACATTCGGATTACAGTAATATGCTAATTAATACATTTATAAAGAAACACACTGACTAAACAAATTATGTAACTTATTAAGCAGAGCATCACTGCAATTGCTTTTAATGCCCAGCCCAGAAAGTTGATTACTCTGAAATTGTGTCGACAAATGTGTATTGTCATTTAGTTGAATATACACATTCAGTCATCCTAACGAGACAGGGCGAATCAAATTTTTAATTGGAATATCACTCCATCAAGGTGACCGACTAACCCAATAGGTAACAAAACAAGTGTTATTTAGAGAGGCGACATTGACAAAGTGAGTTTGTGTATTTTGAGCGAGTTGTGTCAAAGTGCTGAAAACAAAACATGAATATTGTAGTCATACTATCACTATTTCGATATATTTTTATACGCAACATTGCTATTAGAAATGTCAAATTGACACATTTTCACATAATTCGACTAATATTCAGTATTTATAAATTCATATTGACATTAGTTCTTAATTCTATTTTAGTGCTCACTGTAAATAAATTATATTTGCAATCTATTTCTTATGTTATAATTGTATATAATTTGGAATCCAACTTAAAAAGATAGTAACCCACTAATAAGACCACCCCGCTAATAAGACCATATTTATTAAGTCCCATGGGTGGTCTTAATAGCGGGGTTTCACTGTATATACATTTTTTGTTCTTCAAATAAAGCAACAAAATTACAAAACCAACAGTACATTAACAACTTAGACGAGTCCCTTTTGTGTTATATGTCAAGGCACTGAGGTTTATTTAGTTGATTGAATGAACTGTAATGTAGTAACAACATATTTTACACAAAATGTAGTGTTCTGATAACAATATAAAGTCTTAATATGTATTTCAAGCAAGCTAAAAAGTTAATATCACCCGTTTTATTGAAAGGAAGGAATGCTGAACACAACTTCAGCACATTGTTTAATTAGCAACCATTAGGTATCAAAAATATGCCACAGTGGTTGACCATGCAAGGGATAATTACATTCTCAAACAACACAGCAAGTACCAGTCTTTGTAAACAAAAATTGTCAAGCACCAGACCAAGAGCAACAAATTATCACTAAGTAGGTGTCTAACATCCGGTTCATAAACTGATCTCAATCTTACATCAGCTTCATATACTGATCTCAATCTGTCACATGCTTCATAAAATCTGATCACAATCTGATGTCAATTTAGTATCCGATTCACACAATCTGATATCTGCTTCAGACAATATGATGTCAATCTGTTATCTGTTTCACATAATCTGATGTCAATCTGGTATCAGCTTCTCACAATCTGATGTCAATCTGGTATCAGCTTCTCACAATCTGATGTCAATCTGGTATCAGCTTCTCACAATCTGGTATCTGCTTCACATAATCTGATATCAATCTGGTATCTGCATCACACAATTTGATGTCAATCTGGTATCAGCTTCTCACAATCTGATGTCAATCTGGTATCTGCTTCACATAATCTGATATCAATCTGGTATCTGCATCACACAATTTGATGTCAATCTGGTATCAGCTTCTCACAATCTGATGTCAATCTGGTATCTGCTTCACATAATCTGATATCAATCTGGTATCTGCATCACACAATTTGATGTCAATCTGGTATCAGCTTCTCACAATCTGATGTCAATCTGCTATCTGCTTCAGACAATCTAATGTCAATCTGGTATCAGCTTCACACAATTTGATGTCAATCTGGCATCTGTTTCACACAATCTGATGCCAATCTGGTATCTGCTTCACACAATCTGATGTCAATCTGGTATCAGCTTCACACAATCTGACGTCAATCTGGTATCAGCTTCACACAATCTGATGTCAATCTGGTATCTGCTTCACACAATCTGATGTCAATCTGGTATCAGCTTCACACAATCTGATGTCAATCTGGTATCTGCTTCACACAATCTGATGTCAATCTGGTATCTGCTTCACACAATCTGATGTTAATCTGGCATGTTTCACACATTGATCTCTGCTTGTTACACCCTAAACTCAGTCTGGCATCCGCTTCACACACTCATAGAGAGCCTGGATCATTACGTCAAGTTGGCTAAGTCCTGCCTGTAGCGTAGGTCTGAAATTAAAACAATTACATCACAATAATATCAGTTCAAAACACCCACAGCAAGACAAAAAAACACCAAGCCACCTAGACTTTCATTGAGTTATAAATATTAGCAATTTATGTAAGTAAAGAAAACCAGTTATCAGCATAACAAAATATTTATTTAGAACCCAACCTGGATCTGATCTGTGTTTAAAACAGAAACTAGTAATTAGTATTATTATGTTTTAAGAAAATATATGGCAACAGCTCCTCCAAGTAATTTCAAACATGGAGTCTCATACCATGTTCACACTAGCTTTTTTAGCCCGGACTAATTTGGTTCAGACAGGCAACAGGCTAAATTTGGCCAAATAGTGATGGTGCATTCACACAAATTTTTGCCATAGACTCTAGAGTATTAAAATGCATGCCAAACATATGCTAGCAAACAAAATGTGTGACCGCTAGAAGCCACTGATGACCTATAAACTAGGTTATGGTGAATATCGATACAATGAAACAACCTGTGTAGTGTATGGAAGCAGGGCCTTCTTATAGGTATTTGAGGCCCCCCCAGGCAAAGCCTTAATTTTGATTTTTCAAAAATTGAATTTCAGGGGGGCCTAAAATCATGGGGCAACTGCCCAATGAGCCCATGCGATAAAACGACACTGCATGGAAGGATGCTTCGATTTGAAATGTAAAGAATTTTTATCAAATTTATGCTCCTTTGGTGGTTGAATTATCATCTGCGTGAAACTCATAGGAGTACAAGTTCTTCTGACCAGTTGACTTTCAAAAAAACATATGACCGGGCGTAGAACTGAGAAGTGTTCACACTGTAACATTTTTCCCAAGCCTGGATTGATGTTTTGGGTCACACCTGACTGGCCTGGGCTAAACTGGCCCGTGCCAAATTAAACCAGAAAAATTGTCAATGTGAACACTTGATCCAAGCCAAATTTGGCGACGGCTAAAAATGCTTGTGCTTTGTTCTCTTTCTCTGGAACTGGATGAAAATAACATGGGGTTTAGTAGGTAAATTTATATTAACATCACTCAGTTTTGAACAAATTAAAAATTATTTAGTATATACTACCTCTTATCCAGTGTTCCAAAAAACACCAACAGATCATCTGTCATGACAGCAGTGCTATGCGTAGAATCCTGAAATAGCACACAAAACACATTAATTCTTTAACTACATACACACAAGTAATGACAGTACAGTATTTGTGATCAAGATATTTTATTTACATTTGAACAGTTGTATCTTGTTAAATGTTTTGAATGGAAAAATAATTTGCGAGTCATTTTAAACCTAAACCTAAACCTAATTGTTTCTGTTTTAACATGCAGTATCAAACCTTTTTTCTTTCTTTTTTAATAATTTAACTTATTCATTTAGCTGTCTAAGCAAAGTGAGTTCATTGAACATTTGGGGGTGTTGACCAATACAGACTAGTCGATATGTGATTATAAATAAAAATTTAGCCAACGTAACATGTTATGTGATGAGATGGATAAAAGCAAAAAAAAGTTATTCGATTGGCTCTCATTTCACATAAGCCAAGAGAATTTTAAATTGTCCTGCTTGGAAAGCTGCAAGGCTACAGTGAATCAAAAACATGAATCCTAGTTTTAAATAATATATATTTGCACTAAAAGTACTTGTTTAATAATTGCTACACTAAGCAGATGAGTATAACTGTACAATAGAGACAAACCATGTTGAGAGTGGTGAAGAACAGTCTGAGATGATTGCACAAGTCATCAAACTCAGCTCTTCTGTTGCGGATGTCAAGAGGTGGAAATGAAAGACACCTAATGGAACAAAATATGAATATTGTCTATGATCTGCTAACAAATGATACTTATCAAACAGTTGTGTGATAAATATTATCAGTATGCTATATGAAATAATGAACACTGCAGTGTGATTAAAGGTGATCATTGCACCATTAACAAGCATTCTGATACTACATGTGTATTACAAGACTAGTGCAATACGTATCTCCTACTGAACCCAACAAATTCTCATGGGGATGTAATGTATGAATATAACATTTTTGTAGAGGGTAATAGTGTAATATTTACTATAACTGTCAAAAAGACTCAAACCCCACAAAAGTCACACCACATGATAAAGGCATATTAAAAAGGTCTGGAAAACCATGGATGATTGTAATATGTCCTAAGTTCAATGGCCATAACTGTTAAAATGTCAGCTCTGTTTCTTAACCTTCCAGATACTGCACCCGACGTCACGCAAGTCAACATACTGTACACTGTATACACATGTATATTATATAGTGCATTCCCCAATTCATATTCCACACCATTTTAAAAATGGCACTCACCAGAAATAATAATAGAACAAGAAATAGATTAATTGAGAGTATGGCAGGTTTAATTTTTGTTTTTTAATTGAAAATACATGGGGATTTTGATTTCGGCAAGTATTTTCGCTTGACAACAATGATTGTGACAGTTAATTTGAAAATGAATATGATCCTGCTACCAACAACAAAATTCACGAAACATTGGGAAATGAATAGTAGTTTGTTTCCCCCAAAAAATGTAGTCAGGAAAACATAGTGATTGGGAACAATGTCCATAAATACGAGACAGCTAATCACAATTGCACATAAGAAAGTGTGACTTTATCAATTTTCGAATATTTTAAAAACAAATTAACTGATCTAAAATATCATAAAAATTAGAACCCCCCCCCCCCCCCCCCCCCATGAAAATAGTACTTACATTACTGTAAGTTTAAACACTTAACCCTGTATATAACAGCCTTCCTGGCAGGACATTTCTGTACATAATAATATACTAATTAACGTCTGATACAATTGTGTTGCAAGGACCACAACACAAGATATGGAAACACTAAGTACCAACCCACATGAATTTCAATAAGACTTAATTTCTTTTAGTGATCGATAATAGCAATATATATATATATATATATATATATATATGCATGCACATTTGATTTGAATCATATGTGTACTTTACACATTGGAACCCTAATGAGCTCAGTTTTAACCTTTTGACCACTGGATTCGTTTGTGACAAAAATTGTCAAAGGGTACAAGTTCATGACGTTTACTCTGGTATTTTTACTTAAACAAATTAAATGAATACATTTCTTGGGGTTTTTGATAATATTTCCATTTTAGAGCAGGTATTATTGTTTAAAATTAAGCAAAAAATCAATAAAGTCCCACTTAATTATGTGCATTTGTGTCCAGATGTCAACGGTTTATGGCCATTATTCCCAATCACTGTTTTGCTGACTATAATTGTTTTGGGAACAAACTCATATTCATAAGTTTGCCAGGCACGGAGGAAGAAGACATTGGGGTGGCGTGGGGACTGACCGAGATGGGAGATCAAAATTTTTGAAAACTAGATGTCATGAAATGCGATTTCCTGCATTCTATAAGTAAAGTTCATCTCTGCCTTAAGATTTAACAGCAATAATATTTTTGATTGCAGATTCTTTTTTCATACCCCAATGAACATAAAAGAACAGACAATCCTTATAATTAAAACATACTTACAAATTTGAAACATATTTACAAATAATAACATTAAAAGTTCATATTTGATTTTGATTTTTGGTACTTATACAATAACACTCAATAAGACAAAGTACTGTGATGTCATCAGATATGTCATTCCTTTACAACATTATTTTTACATTCATCGAGAAATGAACAAACTCGCATTGCTACGGCTGGACCAGTGGAATGATGTTAAATTGTAATGAATGTAACAAACATTTAATGATATCCCAATACTTCATGGCATCTGATTTGGGTAAATATATTAAATTATTAATTAATTTTAGCTGTTACAATCAGCTATCAATTCCTTAATTTGACATGTGAAAATACTGACAGACAACCACATTTCCAACTCAAAATTCCCAGATATTCTTTAAAGAAAAACAGAAGTCTCTATCAAGGTTATTTGTGGTAGTTCTATTATTATTTCAGACTAGTGTTATGTGAAAAACAGCAGGAAATCTAAATGAGTGAATACACTGTGTCAACTTGTTTGACATCAGGCAATATGTCGCCTCAAGCCTGCAGTATCATCAGGTCAAAATGAAAAGTGTATGTATCTCAGTATAGCTGAACACACTACAAACGATAAGGCAACTCACAGGTGGTACTTGTGGCGTAGGTCTGTCACTAATGGTACTAGTTTCTCCAGGACCATTTCTGAGTTCCTCGTAATCTCAGAGGTAGGCTCCTTGATGGCACTTTGTATTGCAGTACTATAATGAACACAACAGATACATACAGTCAACAAGAGTAAAGACAATACACTAAAATTAAAATGATAATTTAAAATATCAAATATTGTGTTCTTGTCTCATCCGATTAGTCATACATGTCAGTTAGTTTTAAAGTTGATATTAATGTTTGTTACTAATCAAATCTCGATATAAAACAAGCATGTTATAATGATTTACTTTTTGTATAATTATATAGCACTATATTTTTCTACAGTAAAGGTTAACTTTGTAACAAGAATTCAGGCATATATGCAGGCAGTTATGCAAGGGGGTGTCTAGACTGCTACGCAAAGTTTCTACAGTGGAGGTCAGGACATGCTCCCCTGGAAAATATATTTTTAAAAAAGAAAATTTGCTTTGAGAAAGGTTGGTTGTTAACTTGTGACCCACAACCCCCACCCCTCACCACCATCAAACATGTACCTGGAATTCAATGGAATCATGTGACTCTCCTATCATAAACTAATTAGATGACCGTTGCATCCATAGGTGCTCATCACAACATGTTTAAAATATATATATATATTTCGAAAACTTTAAATTAAAATAACTAAAGATTTTTTAGTTAATACATTTCAATTATTTTTAACAACTACTACTAAAAATTGAATACACACCACCAATGGTCTATTGTTTCCCATACGGTCTGGAATATATTCTGAACATTAATCAAAGCCTCTGCTATCGAGTCGTGACACTTCTTTGGTGGCTCAGGCACTTGCTGACTGGAAAACTGCACAAGACAAAACACTCTTAATAAAACCATCAACCACATTCAACTCTACATACAGTTTGGCATTAGTGTGGTTTGTTACTACTGAAAGGGGCTGTACTAACTTGACATTACAATGGTCAAAATTATTCATTAAGGTGGGCAGGAGCACTCACCTGAGGATCGAACCACTTCAATAGACCCATTCTTTGATTGACTTTTATCCTGTTCCAACAACTTTCCCATGACTAGCATTATCAAAGGTATGTGCTGTCCTGTCTTTTGAAAAGTACATATAAAAGATCCCTTGCTGCTTATGGAAAAATGTAGTGGGTTACAATATGTCAGAATTATCAAATATTTGACATCCAATCGCCAATGATTAATAAACCAATGAGCTCTAGTGGCGTTGTATAAATGTTTGTTTTGAAGTGGTCAAAATAAATTGCTTGTAAACAAAATGATTTTACTTCTTAGCAATGCTCTTTTTATAAATTGATAAATCTTTAGAGGATGACTGATAAGTTAAGCTTTTGATGTCAGTCATCATGTACATATTTTCCATCCACAGGACAAAGAAATGGTTGCCAGTTATGACATGTACATTTTTCTGTTTCCTTCATTGTATATTCAGAATTCTTATGCAAACCACTGCTTATGTGACAGAACATAACAATTTCAATGTTTTCATAATAATTATGCAAAGATGAATAGATAAATATTTAGTCATTTATTATAAATAAATGTAAAAATAGTGAAATATGATACATACAACTAAAATATTGACCCTTTAACCAATTAATTGTTGAAAATGCTAAAACCTGTTTTTCAAACACTTCTCAAAGATCTCCTGTTTTGTTTTTAATAATCTGATTCTAAAATTAGACAATTCTATAAGAAATAAATATTCTCTACACACATACCAGTAAAACCTTTAACAAACAAAATATCCCTGATGGACTAGTTACACACTTTTAAACATTATCAACATTTTATTTCTGAGATAAACAACAGGGGCCCTATTTTCGAAGCCATCTTAGCGCTACGAAATCGTAAAACCGTCGTAGGTTGTGATGTCACTACAGCGCACGCCATAGTGACGTCATAGCTTATGATGATTTCACGATTTCGTAGGCTAAGATAGCTTCGAAAATATGGGCCCTGGAATGTAACTGAACTGAGCTAAGTTCGAGAGTGATATCTGAAATACATGTGCGAGTTAAGACAGTACCTTTGGCGGTGTTGACACTGTCGGCAGGACAACCTGCTGTTTCTTTGGCACTGGGCGGGGATTCAGCTGAATGGCTGGAACTCTTCCGGTATTCTCACCATCTTTCACCATGACCTGCGTCTTAGCTACACATGTTTTGGGAATGACAGCCCTCATTGGTGTATGAGGTATATAAGTGTTTTCACCAATAGGTTTCCTTGTAGCAAAATCTTTTACACCCAGCTTCTTCAGATTGCATTTTGGCTAATTCAGCAACAGTGTTACATTGCTCCCTATTTTTGTTATCACAATAAGAAATTGGCACTATTTCATTTGCTTGTTCCAATGTTTTATGGGCAACCCGAACACTGTCAGTATTATGTAATTGAGACATATTCTGTATTCCATGACATCGGCATATTAACCTCTCAATCTGTTCTATTGAACGTGGAACAATACCGTTATATCTGAAAGAGGAAAATACTAGAAATAATCCATGATGTACAAATGATATATTCACATCACTTTTATTATAAACTTATGAAAATACTGAATCAATAAATACATTCCTAATTCATAAATGTTAATTTGGATGTTTTATACTAGACAAACTACAAACACATAGTTATTCCCACAGAGAATGCCCTTTTTCATATTATGGAATTTACTACATACTATTTATTTCTGATTTCTAAATTACCCACAAAATTTGTATTGTTTTGTTATTTCCAAAACACTTTGACTTTTCATCTTACATACATCAAACCAAACTGAAATTATTAACAAATAGGGTTTTTTGTAGAAGCAACCTAACTATCTATAGATAGTAGCCATATGAATCAATCTCTAGAAAGTTTTGTTTAACAACACCATCAGAGCAAATTGATTAATTAATAATTGGCTATTGGATGTCAAATATTTGGTAATTGTGACTCATAGTCATCAAAGAAAAAATGCTACATTTTTCCATTGGTAGCAAGGGATAATTTATTTGCACTTTTGCACAGACAGAAAAGTGCATACCAAAGTCTTTGACCAGTTGTGGTGCACTGGTTGGAACGAAAAAAACCCCAATCAGTTGAATGGATCTACCGAGGTGGTTCGATTCTAAAATGCAAGAACTTCAGGCTAGCACTCAACCGAAAGAATCATAAATAAAAACAAGGAATCGGAAACACTGCCAAGCCCCTAAAAATATGTGAATTTCATGAAAATCAGATAAGAAATGCAGTCAGTAAAGCAGTGATGTATTTCTATCTTTAGTAAATGATCTTGTTCTTTGACAAAGAGAGGCATGATATCATGATCTTTTTCCTTTATATGAAGTTTCATGAAAATCAGATTTAAAAAAAATGAAGTACTTACAGGGATGTGAGAGGGGCTGGAACAAAAAAGCTTACTGTGGCCAGGGTCCAAGGGCTGCTCAAGGGCCCCTGAAGAAAAATTGTTTGCAACCCCTAGAACTGCCAAAAATTGCATTCAATGCTAACAAATCTAAACTGGTTATAACTTATAATATCAGGCACACATCAAAAACTTGAAACCGTGAAAACATGCAAATGAACCTTGTGTGCTTAACAGTACTAAACATCATGTTCTGGGTGGGTTTTTTAGACGAAATGGAAAAGCACATTTATGCGTGTCTGCGTAGCTCTCACATCTCTGTACTTAAGAGTGGTGATGCTGCGAATCACCTACATATGTATGTACTTTTGTTTTTCTAGACAAGTCACTACATCTCCTCAACAATTCGTCGTGACGGGATAATAAACGTGACATGAAACTGCACCTTTTATTTTACAAAATAAAATATTTTCCATCTCAGTTTACCAACATGGCCAACATTTTTGGTGTTCTCGGTGTTATTAAAAGGAGTTTGGAATATATTGGAATATATGTCACAAAACAGAAAAATGATAGCTTGATTGCAAATTATTTCAGCCGTGAAACTGTACATATTAAGATGCAAAACAGTTTAAAATTGTCTGTTTTAAGATAAATGCACGGTAGTGTATCAATCAAAGAGAATTATAATTATTTAGTGGCCGAGTTTGTTCTTCCATCAGGGCTTCTAGAATATGATAGCCCGATGCCCGTGGCGAGTGTTTTTCATGGTGAGGTTAGTAAACCGTTTATTCCATCATGCCCAACAGCAAGTATTTTTTTTAAAATATATGTGTTTACCTTTTAAAAAATCGGAGAGCACTTGGCATTTGACAGTATAAAATAATGTCTTTATTAGGAAACAAGTTTTTTTTAAGTTAGAATAGTTATTGGTATTTGCAATTGTAAATAAAACATATTACAAACAATGTTATTATTAATAGTGCTTTGGACATATTTAGTGTGTGTGTTTGTTTTATTCACTTTCTAGTGTTTTTGGTACAAATGTATGGTATATACAGAAGGAGGGCTAGTAGAATTTCTAACCACGGCAAGTGGATTTTGGAAAACCCTAATCTCATGGCTAGTAAGATTTAAAAACCATTCTAGAAGCCCTGTCCATTCCACTACTAAAACCAAATAACCACAAGTAAAATAACATACAGAACCATCTTTTAAAACCAGTTTCAGAGTTTATCACACCATTATAGCAAAATACGAAAATTGTCACAAATATCACGTATATTTGAAATCTTTAAAGACAAAACAATTTACTCTGATTTCTTTTTAAATTCACTGAGGAGGACCAGGGCTTCTCGCAGCAATTCACTAAGGCCTTCCATTTGCAAACCTGAAATGCAATAAAAGTATTCAGCATGAACAGTTCCTCTTGTTACTCAGTAACATGACCACAACAAACCAACAATTCAAATTATTACTTCTATATAAATATTTGTCTAACTCCATAAATACTAAACAGCCAACAGAACAGTAACATATTGGTTGAAAATAATCACAGGACAACTCGGAAGAACAGATGTAACAATGAGAAAGGCTAGGGGTGAAATGGTTAACAATGGCATAACTACTTTTATTAGACAGATGTTACATATCATAAAAGTACAGCTGTATGATTAAACTACACTACAGCGATATATAGAGATTTATTTTTCATTGGCAAAGAAACTTATGATTATTTTGCTTGATTACCAGATAGAGCACAAATTAAAGCAGAATGAACCAAAGGCAGATTGACCCTTTATTTATTTACTGATTGTGTTATTACAAATTGTGTTGTTACAGATCGAAGATGCTGGAACATTTCTGTTTGTTTACTTGAAAACTCATCTTTTAATGTATTTCAATCATAAACCACGTCATTATTATACCTTCTGTAGGAGAGAGCTTGGTCACCATTTCAGCTACAGAATTCAACAATCTTCTGTTGAACACTAAACCAAAAACTGCTATCCAATGCCTGTTAAAAACAATTAGTGTTATATATTTAAGTACATGTTGTAACTTTATAATTTCTTTACCTAAAATGTTCTACTTAGCTTGGTTTATAATATTTAACTTTAGCCATTATCAGTGTCCATTCATGTGTTCCTATATAACCAGACTGGTCCAAGCTATGTAACTCAGCTTAAACTTCAATGAGGATATAGGAAAGCATACTTGTCATCAAATATTAACTACATACAATATAAATGCTTTTAACATATCCATTTACTTACTAGGCAGTGAGATAGTGATACATTTCAGTATTTATAATAAAACCATCAGGTTAAATTTTTTTATCTTCTAACTGTATCATATTTTAATATTGGTTGCTGCGTAACAAAGGTCTAGTAATGAAAGGACATAACGAGATAACCAACAGAGTATTTTAGTCGTTCCATATAGGATACTGGAAAACTGCAGACATGAACTTACTTCTGAAAGCACATCATCACATCATAGGCAGACCATGGTGGTTTCTTATACACAATCTGAAGCCTAAATCAGAACGATAACAACATGAATAATGTGCAATATATGAATCATAATACAGCTAAACCACAGGATACTATTTTGAATTATTGTCATCTTTCAATCACTCAAATAGTACAAAATACAATCCAATGACCATGGCATCCACCAGTAACTTCAGCACTAGTAGAGTAGACAAAAAAAGAAGTTTGCTTTGTTTAACGACACCACTAGAGCACATTGATTAATTAATCATCGGCTATTGGATGTCAAACATTTGATAATTCCAACACAGTCATCAGAGGAAACCCGTTACATTTTTCCATTAGCAGCAAGGGATTTTAATATGCACTTTCTCACAGACAAAAACACATATCACAGCCTTTGACCAGTTGTGATGCACTGGTTGGAATGAGAAAAAACACAATCTGTTGTAGAGGAGAAAAATGTTTTATTTAACGACGCACTCAACACATTTTATTTACGGTTATATGGCATCAGACATATGGTTAAGGACCACACAAATATTGAGAGAAAACCCACTGTTGTCACTGCATGGGCTACTCTTTTCGATTAGCAGCAAGGGATCTTTTATATGCACCATACCACAGACAGGGTAGTACATACAACAGCCTTTGATATACCAGTTGTGGTGCACTGGCTGGAACGAGAAATAGCCCAATGGGCTCACCAACGGGGATCGATCCCACACCGACCGCGCATCGAGCGGGCGCTGTACCACTGGGCTACGTCCCTGTTGTAGAGGCGACAATGCCTTACTTTTAATTACCACATTTGTAAGGTGAAATTTCTAACTTACAGAAAACATCCAGATTTTCCGAGATATAGAAAAAGGCATTTTGATCTTAAGACCAGATATAATTCAGAAACCTTTAAAATTTATTTTAGTCTAACACACTGCTTTGCAATGTAAATTACATGTAAATTAAATATGTTAAATGTAGTTCTTCATCTATGATTTATTAACAGGCTAAATGTTCACATTTTGTTGCTCATTTTAATGTTTTTCACAGTCACTCAGTTCAGGCAGTTTTATACAACTAACATTCTCAGGTGCATTTTGGTACATTTTAAATCAGCTTTTAAGGGGATGGGGGCATGGCTTCACCATTTCTCTTCCCCTCACCACTAGAGGCCAGAATTACAAGGTATCAATAAACACAAACCACATGTTTCCAAACGCCTCCTCCATCTCAGTCTGGAGCACAGTGCCAAATCCATCTCTGATGACAACCTTGGCTGAACACAAGACGTCATCTACCTGTTGAGAAATGCAGCAGATTACTTATTGGTGGTGGTGTCATAACATTCACTCATTTCTTCATTCATTATAACATGACTAGACTAGACTAGATTACCTGTAGTGAGTACAGGTGATATGTCACAATACATTGGTGGCACTAAAGTCTGCACACCTAAGCATCTGTGTTATATTTCAAAGACAAAATGTATATTTTAAAATATTTGTTTTACCACAATACAATGGAACAATAAACGTGCTACTACTGAAAGTAAAAATTAAATTATTTTTTTACAAACTCAAGTAATGAGTGATTTTTATTGGCTCCCCCTTATATTTAATGGCCTGCATTACAAACTGTAAGTCTAGGTAGCAACCATTAAAACAACCACTTCTGTTGCTACTGTTCACAGAAACAACAAACAGGTAATGGATCAGACTTTTCTTAAGTTCTAGACAATGAACATTTTCTATTATAGTTTGTTTCAGGTTAATTTTGATTGTGCAAATAACAAATATAAATGGTGTTCCATGCTCCTTAGTTTGGATAACATAAAATGACAATATAAAAAAGCCAATGCCAACATTTATTATCATTAATCAACAAAAGTTGTCTGTTATTAACTGTATAGATGAGCACAAATAATATTTTCAGTAACCATATAGCTGGGATGGGAATTGGTGAACTGTAAAAAAGAGGAAATCTAGAGGGGTCCTGGAACTTCTTGAAATCCTAGGTTAAAATCTGTGCCATCTGACACACTTTGGAGGAAAGGACGATTAAAATGCGAGGAAATGCAATGTTTCATGAGAGGAAAGAAAGAAAGAAATGTTTTATTTAATGACACACTCAACACATTTTATTTACAGTTATATGACGTCAAACATGAGAGAGGAAATCAGCTGTCGCCATCCCACAGACAGGGTAGTACATACCACGGCCTTTGATATACCAGTCGTGGTGACTGGCTAGAACGAGAAATAGCCCAATGGGCCTACCGATGGGGATCGATCCCATACCGACCGCACAGCGAGTGAGTGCTGTACCACTGGGCTACGTCCCGCCCCTTCATGAGAGTAAAACAGCTGATCTAAGGAGAATTCCCACCCCTGATATAGGAGAATGATAATTATGAAATAGACTATAGTTGAAAATAGGCCATACAGTCAGCTTTATATTTTGGGCAGCCATATTAGTTGTGTTGTCACTCGGAGGGAAATTTAAAGTATGCTTGGATGTTTATGTTAACAGATAAAATAAAACAGTTATTTCGTTTACGGATTCATAAATTACAATAAGGTATGTATGGCAACTTTTATGTAAACTTGTGTAGTTGAAATACAAAATAAACAGGCATCGAAATAAGCATTGTGTCTGGTAACCCATTTACAGGTTACCACAAAAAATAGCCTGGTAACCTATAGGTTACCACAACTATATGATAGTTAGAATTGAATTCCTGTTAACATGGACTGATATTGTATCGATGCTCGTGAACATCGGTACGAAAAATGAAATCCGGAAGTAAATACATCTAGTGGACGCTGCTGAAATGCAGAATGACTATAATTGCTTGCAATTGCACAAGTGCGCATGAACATCGATGCAATTCCTTTCCAGAAAAAATGAAATGTGGAAGTCCGGAATGCATTGCCTGGTTTACGTTCGGAATCGAAACTACCATTACGTTGAAACTTTTTGTCAAGAACAAAACACCATTCTCGACATTTCTTTCATGTGGTAACCTCCCGGTAACCTGAACAACCGTTCTCGACTTATTTCGATGCCTGGATAAATATGTTGACAGGTGATAAAAAAAAGGGTGCTTTTTGTGCATTGATTCAGTTTTATTCATTTCAATTGTTATGTATCAGTTTTATACATATATTCACAATCAAGATGTGCTGTTTTGACAATTGTTTAATTAATTAAATTAATGTTATTTGTTTGTTTGTTTACAAACATAACACCAACATTTGTTTCAAGATGTAATGTAACATAATTAAAATGTGCAGACTTGTATGCTGTGACATGTGACATGGGTGTATTATTTAAATTAATTTCAGTTCTTGTGAACCACATACAAATGAAAAGACCAATCACAATTGTATTATTTTCAGTTACAATCTGCTAATCATTAATAAAAATCTCATCTTCATTTACTACCCAAACATTTACACTGAGAAGCATTTTAAAGGAGATATATATTCATGGGAGATCACAGAGAAGGAACTGGAGTTCACGTTAAGTTTGCAAATGTATTACCAACTTTGCTTAAATACGACCCTCAAACAGGAATCAATGTTTTAAACTTTTTGTGCAGCCCATTTTGTTCAGATTATGTTACACAAACACACACACACACACACACAGAGACAGACACACGTACACACACACAGACACACACACCTTGTCTGCTTTTATCCCCCATATTTTAATAAGACTTTTTACATTAATAACTGAAACAAATTCCATTTGTAAAAATAACTATAAGTCTTACAATTTCCATCTGTGAGTGAGCAGATGGGACAGCTGAAGGTGACGAGATGTTTTGTGAGATGGGAGAGAGGTCATCATCACATATTCTACTTGGTGATGCTGCAAAACATCCTGCAAGGCAAAACAGAAACAAACTATTACCGTATTTGACTAAAAATAAGCCCACGCCTGTGAATAAGCCCACTCCCATTTCTGGAAATCTAAAGAATTAGGCCCATATCCTTGAATAAGCCCATACCCAAATATGTAGTATGTTTGCTATCAAGATTCACTGAAAGTTCAAAAGATTGTTGGGTGGCAAACTGCTCCCAAAATAACAAGTATATAAATGATTCAAAACAATGTTGTAGTTTGTGTTGTTTTTATTTTTATAGCTTAATAAATACAATTATATTACCAATAAAGTGTATAATTTTAGTACCCATTGTACCCCCACCCAACTCTGCCACAAACACACCACAATAAACAATTTCACTGTCGGCTACTGTACTTTGATCAACAAAGCGACCATTTCCTAAAACCTAAAGCATGGTCTGTTTCACTTGTGTCATACATGCTGTCTTTGATAAAAGCCCACCTTCCTGGCCTACAGTAAAAATAGCTACAACAAAAGCCTTTCTGATTGGTTGATTCATAGTACTACTTGTGACATCTCATAAACTGACTGCTGTGAGGTGTTGGAAAGGGTGTAAACACTGCTATTGATTGACAGCCAACTCTTGTAACGTCTCATAAACTGACTGTTGTGAGGTGTTGGAGAGGGCATGGACACTGCTATTGATTGACAGCCAACTCTTGTAACGTCTCATAAACTGACTGTTGTCAGGTGTTGGAGAGGGCATGGACACTGCTACTGATTGACAGCCAACTCTTGTGAAGTCTCATAAACTGACTGTTGTCAGGTGTTGAAGAGGGCATGAATACTGCTAATGATTGATAGCCAACTTTTGATTAGTTGAATGGTGTGTTAAGCATATTAATTAATTGACTTGTGTTGTTTATGTTGTTAATTCTCAACTGAGACACACTGACTTATTAATGAACAAAATAAAATAAATAAAGAGTTTAACACAAGTGATGCAGCCACATCTGTGCTTTTATATATCATTAGGTTTATTTAGTACTAATCACACATCAAACGAAATGAGAGAAAATATTTCTCATCAAACAAAGGGAATAGAAAAGGTGAGTAATATTGATAACCAAACCCGCTTGGGGTAATTACTCAGAAATACTATATAGTGGGTCTTAAAAATTACAGTTTCTATTTTTATCAATATACACTGAACATGCCTTTCGTATTCAAACGGTATACTGTTAAAGATAAGTTAGGTGTTGCTGGATGTTGAAAGAGAATATGGCATTTTAAGAAAACAGGTTCGACTGTGGGACAAAGATTACGAGAAATTGCTGATGTTTTCGAAAGGCAAAGATACCGAAACGAAAAAATATTGGTAGTGGAGTGGAAGCAAAGAGCACAGAAATGGACCAAGCTGTCTTCGAATGGTTCAAGGATGAGCGGGCAGAAGGTAGATGCATGTCCAACTACTTTAGGCCTGAGAAGTTGCCATTCAGCTTAGAGTAAAAAAAAATTCCAGGCATAAAACAGGTGGCTACGTAGGTGGAAGCAGAGATATTCTGTGGGAATCAGACAGGGGACAAAAAACGCACAGAAAATCCTGAGTGATAATAAGGAGAATATTTCAGATTTTCATTCAGCAATACACGCTTTAAGACAGAAATGGGACTACACAAATTACAACATGGCAAATATGGACCAAACAATGGTTAGATTTGACACTCACAAATGAGATGAAAGGAGCAAAGACTACAAATCTGTCACACTGAAAAGGTATACAGTAGTTTTGACGGCAAGTGCTAACAGAAAGCTTTGATCATCTTCAAAGAGAAAAATTGTGTTATCGGCCCACAAGTGCTACCCATGTTGAAAGTGCCAGACAATGTACTGATTACTGTTACAGAGAATGGCTGGATGACAACAGTGAAAGTACACCATTTCATCCGACATGTCTGGGGACCAAACAACAACGACACTTGACGCGTGCCAGTCATCAGCAGATCGTTTTGACGAGTATGAGACCGACATAGTTACAGTTCAGGAAGTATGCATTTTTTTTTTTTCATTTGCTATTCATACAAATTAAAATGAAACAAAAATTATTTTGTTTCATTATTTTAAAATTTTATTTATAGTATTAATTTATATATTCTGTTTTTAATTTAGTGGGAAACTGGCCGATGTTTGTTGCAGGTTTTTTATTTATTCTTGGCTGTTTTTATCTAGTCATCTATTATTTAGTATATTATGGAATTTAATCCAATTAACCAGTAATTATTATTATTATTTTTTTTTTTCAGTGATGGGGATGGTCAGTCTCATTATGTTGATGATGCATTAATTGCGTGACACAGTAAACAGATGGTTTACAGTATTCAATATTTATTTTTCAGGCTGCACGGGACTTGTCCAGCCAATGGATACTTACGTGAACAAGGTGTTTAAAGAGAGAATAAAACAACAATGGTGCAAGTGGTTCAAGTCAGCAAAGTGGAACTGCAGAGGAAAGTATGTGCAACCGACAAGACAGAACATTAGAGTCTCGGTAAGTGTCGCATGGGAAGCTGTTGAGGAGGGAACCATACGGAGGGCTTTTAAGTCCTGTGGGATTTCGCTACCACTGGATGGAAGCAGAAACTATCTGCCAAGTTCTCGCTTGGTCGACGATGTTGGACTGGAAATCGAGGCAATGCCACCACATGAAGAGATCGAATCTGGAGTTCATTTCGACAATGAGGATGACGATACTGAGGACATCGAGTTTGTTGGGTGGAACCAGGATGAACTTGACATGTGATTATGTACTTTCACTTTGTGTACTGTATTTTGTGCTGGATTATGTGAGTGTTCATACAACGTTTTAAAATAAATTAAAAAACAATATTCTTTGGATGTTGAAATGAAATTTATTTCCGCTTTTGTTTTCTTTATTGATAATTTTTAGGTTCTTTTACTCATCAGTGAACTTTGGAATTTTTAAAAACAAAACTGGCCCCATGTCTGGAAAAAAGCCCATCCCCAACAAAGCTACAAATGAGTTGTCTTGGCCCCCTGGGCTTATTCCTGGTCAAATACAGTAATCACATTCTAATATGAAGTATATACTAACTTAAAGAAATCGTTCATAGTTATTTAAATCCACTGGTTGAAACACACTGAAAATGTTACCTGGACTTTTAACAGCCAATGATGTAAGTCCACTTTTGTGACAGTTGTTCAGAAGATTTGATAGGCCTTTCAACAGAGTCTAAAAAGAAACATATTTATAACAAATGTAATCAAGTTTTAAAAATCCAAAACACTGAATTAATATATTTATATATATATCTCAGTTATATTTTCTATTGGTACTTTATGTTAAAGTACTTTACTAATTATTTTAGTTTTGAAATTATCTACAAGTAAGGAATTGTTTTCATATACTGTGGATATGTTAAACTGCCATTGAAAAAAAAGCCCACGTTCATTTTGCAATAATGTTCAATATGATACCACGCATTTTTAAGCACATTGATTAATTAATTAATGTAAGCTGTCTAGGATGTTGGTAATGACTGGGATATTTTGACACTGATTTGGGTATATATAATATTGCTTCAGTACTGCACAGTAATACCTGATGATGGTAATTATTCATGTTTTCTTGGTACAATACAATTTTGTCAGATTTACTGCTTTTAATGGTTTAGAAAAACAATAATGATTTTTAATTAGGCGTCTTTACCTTTCAAGAATGGGCAAGATACAAAAAATACTAAATTAATACTTAATGCTTCCACTGAAAACAAAAGCTAATAACATGTCATTTCCTGGTGCTAATTATTAACATATATTAGAGAAAAACACTCAATAAGTAAATGAGAATTACGACTCCAGAAGACAAACTTTACATGTTTGGCAAATATGAATATGGCAACGACAAATACCTCTCTTCCAAAGACGTCAATGCCATTCACAATAGCCTTATTGCACAGGTTTTTATCTCCAGACAGCAGTACCACACATGAATGAGGATCTAAAATTGACAAAATATTTCACCATTAGCAGGAATCAGTGGGTTATTTGCTTCATCGACTTGCAGTGGTTTTTATAAGACAAAATCATACTATACCATGGAATGTTACTAAGACACTTTCAACTGGTAATGTATACTTGCTATCCTCTATTTAATAAACTAAATGTACAACATAATTATCAAAAGCAATAAAATAAAATAAAAATTTAAAAATTACTGCACTGTTTACTTCATACAGCTAGTTTGACCAAATTAAGATATTTATCCTGACTTACTGTGGCAAAAAGAGAAGATAATTTAATGATACGAATCTGCTGATAAACATTTAATTTCCAAACTTTTTCAAAACTTTCTGATGTGTTGAGTACCATATTTACCAATATCGTTAAATAATGTTCAAAAATGCAAGTAAAACTGAAAGCCACACAACCAAAGTTATTTATTGCTAGAATTTATGGGAGAATGGAACTCTTTATTATTATTAAATACAAACAATAATTATCTGTAATTAAGTCTGTGTCTTAGTTTTAACCGCGACTTATTTAAAGGTGCGGTTTATGTACGGATGTAATTGAGAACTTTGCCTAAAAACAAGTGGTGTGGTTTATACACCAGGGCGCGTAATAGGCCGGAAAATACAGTATTAATAACTCACTGTCCTTCATGCACTGATGAACTGCTTGCAGAACACGGTCATCATTACATTCAATCCGTAAACTCTCAAGAGTTTCACTTGCCTGAAATAGTAATAAACTATACTTTCAAAACCCAAATTTTACTCCTTGTTCATTACATATCATGTACAGAAATGTTACTCTCATTTAATTTCTTTAATATCTCTATAGCCAAGCAAAATTAACATTAATTTTGCACTTCAAGCTACTGAATCAAATCTTTAATCTAAATGTTTCATTAACTGTATATAATTACCAACTTTCCACTGTAATACGGTTTACTCCATTCTGACTGGATGACATCACAGAAAAACTTAAATGTTATCCTCCGATGAACCTCAGAAAATGACATCTTTACGTCAAATGGGATGTTATTATGTAAACAGGTCATGGAAAGGACGCTAGAAACTGATTTATTATGTGGGTTTTTTATCTAAATATGGTGTGTTGCTTGTAATTATATAAAAATGGCTTGACATTATTGCAAATTTATTGATGTGTATAAAATCACCTAGAGAAGCAAAACGATTTTATACTAAAAATCTCAGAAAATGACGTCATTACGTCAAATGGGATGTCATTACCATAAAACAGGTCCTGGAAAGAATGGTAGAAACATGTGTATTTGTAAGTAAATAAATTGTGTTGTTTGTAATTATAAGAATTGTTTATCATTTTGTTGTGAATTTATTGATGTTTAACAGTCACAAATTTTGTATAAAAATGAAACACTATGCTACACCATTCTATATAATTTGTGGCAGTTTTCATTGATAACTTCACAAAACATTACAAATAACTGTCATATAACATATTTTACTCATCTAAGATACCTCTCGTCACAGTCCTATTTTTCCATACATTCTGCGTTTTACTGACTGATACCATTTCATGAAGACAAATAGTTTTAAAATATGAGATATCGTGTTGTCTTATTCTCATATATAATAAAATCAGGAATACTTTAATCAAAACAGTAGTGGAAGAGCTTTTAATTTAACAAGATGCCATAGTTTCACAATTCAACTACAACTGGACAGTTGAGAAAAAACCTTTCCAATTTGCTTAAAATTACAATCTAGCACACTTGTTAATTAATTTCCAAAAAGCAGGGTTAACGCAAACTTTTTGGTCAGAATTACCTCAATATCTAATAAAACAAATTGTAAGTTTGGATAAACTACTTTGTTGAAAGACAACCTGTAGATTACGTATCAAATGTAAATAAAACAATTTACAGTACTTTACAGTCAGACTTTATGCTCCACATGAAAGCCAGTAATATAAATGGTTTCATCCTAGGTAACTGTATTACCTTTTTTGAGCTTTGTCCCTGAACTCGAGGATGTCTGGACTGGAAACAAGCAAACAAATAGGACACTGCCAATTGAGCCTTCCGCTGTCCACGCAGAGACTGCAAGAAGGAATGTATGCTTAATGATGCCTAAACATATCCTTTTCCACATCTTAAACAACAAACACCCACAGATAAATTCACTTTAGAATTTAATAAAACCTCACTACCATTCCTGGAAGTACATCACGGTTATATCTGCCAATTTCATCTTTGAGACAGACCTGTACTGTAAAGAAACAACTTCTCACAGATATTTACCTCCAGCCAGTTGCCACTCCAAACATATATTTCATGCAATACCATACAGTGAAGCTCTTCATGTCGCCGGTAAAATTGTAAAACCAGCAATAACGTCCACAAATGGAGAAAATCCCCTAATTACGTAGAGAAAATTCTGTGGTTGAGACAGAGACTCTGTTTTCACTAAAAACATTCTAAATTACAAACAAGTTAATACATGGCTATTTCAACATTTGAATTAGATTTAGCGAAGAAACCTGCTACTACCACAAAGGCTACTCCTACCAAACAGATATATGTATGTTTCCACAGACATAACATATAGCCTTGACCTTTGTCAGATGAGGGGATGTTTGGATGTTTAGCATATCTTAAGCTGAAACATGTATGACCATTTGGTGTCCAACATGGGTATTTTGACATCTGGTCCAGGGAGAAAAACAGGAATTCCACTTCTGCCAAATAAGCTACTTCTACTGATCAAGCAGCAAGGGATATATGCATTTCCCCAGAGAGGACAGTACATACCATGGCCTTTGATGTACCAGTCATGGAGCACTGGTTGATGGGAAAAATAAAACAGTTGAGTATACTGTCACGTAGCTAAATCCATTCTACACTGAAACTGGTTGGGATGGGTATAGAGGTCTCTATAGGTTCACACAGTGGGAATGATCCCACTGCACATCAGCTGAGTACACTGTCACTTAGCTAAATCCATTCCTGTGAGAAACTAGAAATACATACAGAAATTTAAAGATTAGTGCAAAAACAGTTACTGTACTTAGTCTAATGTATTGCAAACTGATTAGTTATTTAGTTAACCCAATTTTTAATGTTTCATTTTGTGTGAATAATATATTACCGTATATCGCTGTGTATTAGCCGACTCCATGCATTAGCCGACCCCCTAGTTTCACCCTCCAAATCGGCTTTAAAATTATAGACCTTGTATATAAGCCGACCCCCCTATATAAAACTAACCAAGTCAGATGTCTGTGTGGTCTACAAAATGACAAAGTACATCTGCTTTCAAACGTCATTTGTCACAGCAAACTTATCCGGAAGCAGTAGCCGATTTCTGTTTATAGAAACGGTGTCCGGTTAATTTATTTCTCGTAAAATATAAGTACCAAGATAGCGAAATATACCTAAACATTCTTGATTGCAGCCACACGTTAAAAACACAGTGACTGTTTGCATTGTTGATTGTTAATCGGTCTTTTCATTACTACATGTAGTCGGCTATACCCTACCATACCCAACCACCCGTGTCGATTAATCCCAAGCCGACAAACAAAACAAATGAAGCTGGAACAATTAACGTGTTCGGTTTAGTAAGCAGTTTTGTAATGACACGTGACCTGCGAAGTTTTCCGAAATTGTTTTGATCGGTCACCATTTATTGTTTTTAAACAGATAAATATGACTAAATAACTTTTAAACACCAACATTTATTAAAGATGAACATATATATACAATTTTAATATCTTTTATTTGTAATAGCTTGTGTTAAAATGCAATATTGAACCTTTATGAAAGCGGAAATGCAGAGCACAATAATGACAATAGATCGAGTCAAGCCGTGACGTCACTATTCTAACTTTACATTTCCAATAAAATGTTGACTCCTTAGATAAGCCGACCCCAGCCTTTGACTTGATAAATTTTGTATCAAAAAGTCGGCTAATACACAGCGATATACGGTACTAGTATTTTCTCTTTTATAATTACTAGCACATATCTTTTAAAAGGAAAATACAAAATACATTCTCAGACAGAATAGTGCTTTTTAAAATTCACTATTTCTTTAGAATAATAATTATGTTATGTTATGCAGGCAATAGTAGGCTAATGTATTTCACTACACTATTATTTACCATATACTGTGGTTTAGCATCTTTGAGACAATCCAACTCTTGCATAACAACCCACGGAATAAGAAGATATGGCAGACCAAAACCTACAACAAACAAAACAGCTATATATTTCTTTATAAATATATTCCTCTCATTACAGCTTTATCTTTCAAGACTGTCTAAATTAAACACAAGGACTCTTTTTCCCTTTATTACTATTCAAAAGCATTTAAATATTTTAGCTGCCCAACACTGCATACCACTGGCCCAACATACATGTATGAGAATATATACTACTCAAGATAGGTATTGTTTTCACTAGTCAGAAAAAGGCATCTGATACTGAACCAGGACATATTCTAAAATGCTTCCTATATGTCTTAAAAAAGTAATACCCAATTTTAGCTTTTCAGTGATTAGTTAAAAATATAATTATAATGTACCGAAAACTACAGATATTTCAACATTTATAGTATGTCATAAAAGAAATAAAATTTTATAGTATATTTTTTAGAAAGCTTAAGAAGTGAGTTGGAATTATTTAAAGTGTACAAACCTTTAAGTTTTGTATCCCGAAGTTCTGTAACAAACTTCAGATCATGTATGAGAATATTTGTGTCTATCACAATATAGAGAGTCTGTAAAAAAAATCATTATTATACATCAATGAAACATTTTCATCCCAAAATTCAATTTATATACATATCTCACTTAACAGGCATTGAAATGAACATGGACAGCGACAACCAGGACCTAGTTTCATTGACCCAGGACTTACAATTTTGTGAATAATGGAGCTAAGATAAGGTTCAGTATACCTTCACATTCTTCAAATGATCAACATTCTAAAAACACAAAAATTGTCATAAAAGATCTAGTTATGTCCAAAGGATATTAAATAACAGTGAGAGCTCTACACTCCAAACTGATCACGAAATACCACAGCCACTGATTACAAACAGACAGACATACTTGTATGTAATATGGATGAAGTTTATGATAATAAATGATAGTAATTTATAACACACAAATTAGTTAAAACTATTGATATGTTTGTATTTTGAATTAGTTTACATGAGGTTACACTATGGTGATGCAAGACCAATTTTAAGCCAATTAATGTAATAAAAAGAGGGCATTTATTTTTTAACAAATCTGCACAAACACTAGAAAAACCAGTTGACTATAGTCCATCCCACAGCAAACGCCTTTTTTCATACTATGGAATTTACTACAAGTTATTTATTTCTGAGCCAATAGATTTGTAAATTGCACACAAAAACAGTTTTTTTTTACTTCAAAAACACCTTTTTTCTTCTTACATCAGACCAAACTGAAATTATTTACAAAAACAAAACATTTTTACAGAATGATGGGACAGACTATAGAAAAGAAAGAAATGTTTTATTTAACAACGCACTCAACACATTATTTTACGGTGGGACGGACTATAGATGCAGAATGATATGAAATCTTATTTTATCTGAGTAAAAACTGAGAATTCATCAACTAATTAACCACCTTGTCAACAAGTTTGGATGACTGAATGATGGGACGGACAATAGATGCAGAATGATATGAAATCTTATTTTATCTGAGTAAAAACTGAGAATTCATCAACTAATTAACCACCTTGTCAACAAGTTTGGATGACTGAATGATGGGACGGACAATAGATGCAGAATGATATGAAATCTTATTTTATCTGAGTAAAAACTGAGAATTCATCAACTAATTAACCACCTTGTCAACAAGTTTGGATGACTGAATGATGGGACGGACAATAGATGCAGAATGATATGAAATCTTATTTTATCTGAGTAAAAACTGAGAATTCATCAACTAATTAACCACCTTGTCAACAAGTTTGGATGACTGAATGGTGGGACGGACAATAGATGCAGAATGATATGAAATCTTATTTTATCTGAGTAAAAACTGAGAATTCATCAACTAATTAACCACCTTGTCAACAAGTTTGGATGACTGAATGATGGGACGGACAATAGATGCAGAATGATATGAAATCTTATTTTATCTGAGTAAAAACTGAGAATTCATCAACTAATTAACCACCTTGTCAACAAGTTTGGATGACTGAATGATGGGACGGACAATAGATGCAGAATGATATGAAATCTTATTTTATCTGAGTAAAAACTGAGAATTCATCAACTAATTAACCACCTTGTCAACAAGTTTGGATGACTGAATGATGGGACGGACAATAGATGCAGAATGATATGAAATCTTATTTTATCTGAGTAAAAACTGAGAATTCATCAACTAATTAACCACCTTGTCAACAAGTTTGGATGACTGAATGATGGGACGGACAATAGATGCAGAATGATATGAAATCTTATTTTATCTGAGTAAAAACTGAGAATTCATCAACTAATTAACCACCTTGTCAACAAGTTTGGATGACTGAATGATGGGACGGACAATAGATGCAGAATGATATGAAATCTTATTTTATCTGAGTAAAAACTGAGAATTCATCAACTAATTAACCACCTTGTCAACAAGTTTGGATGACTTGGATTCTTCCTTGACCTCTGCAGAGTTACTCGACACTGTCTGGGTTAGTTCACCCACTGCCTACAAATACAGCATGATATGTATACATCACGTAATTCAATGCAGAAAATAGTCACATCAAACTGATTAAATTACTTCTCATGCTGTCTATATAGCAATGTACACTGACTATATTATTAGAGATTTTATTATTATGACCTAAAGTCCTAGTTATTTAATTTAAGTTTGTTAAAGCCTTTGTTAAAGTTGTCGACCCTAGTCAAACCGTAAAAATGGACACCAAGTTTGGTTAATCTACAAACACAGTGAAACGAGAGTTTGTGATGTTGAAATGGGGAAATACCCTTAAAATCGACTAGAACTCGACACCATAACTGTTACTTTTCAGACGCATGTGCGTTCTTAAAAATATGAAAAATGCATTTGGTGATATTATAAACACCAGGATGACCAGAAACACTCCAGATTTATGGAAATGTATAATCTATACTAAAATCTAAATAATTTATGATTTTAGTTACAAAACGGCTCTAACAGTGAAAAATATGTCTCAGTGTTTAAAAACTAGGGTCTGTCACTTTAACTATTAAACTGCATATTAAATACATCTTGTTTACAAAATCAGTGTTTGTATAGTCATGCATTTCTGACCATTTTACTTTTTTTTGTAACTCAAATTCCCAATATACATTTTTTCCATATATGTACAAAATTATTGTATGATAAATAGGGCGATCAACCGGCGGAACATAAGTATATGAGATGTGAAATCTTTTTAAAATGAACACATAAACTACCAGAGTATAAAAAGTAAAAACATTTTCATATATGGCTTCAGTTTACTTGATTGTCAGGAACATTTTCATTGGTTGGTTGTTGACAAATACTGTATGTAATACAGACTTCAGGTTGAAATGAGAGGTAAAGATATTTAATTCCACAAATGTAGAATATAATAAAAATTAATTGTTTAAAAAACTAATTATAGTGAATTTGAAAAACATTCCAGATATTTGGCATGACAACAAACTCAGGACAGTTCATTAATGTGTAAAGTACAAACCTCATTCTGATGAAATTTTAACTCTTGTCTGAATTCTCGAAGCTTCTGAAAAAAAGAGAAGAAAAAATGCCATGTTAACATACCAGTTATGTACATGTAAAATGTCATTTGTAGCTAATAACTAATGATAATCACTTTGAAAATCTACTGACAAATGCAATGGTTAACATTTTACCACTGTACATAAGGAACAAGTATATGAAATATTGTTCTGAATGCATTATTAATGCACATCTATTGCTAATAACAAACAAAAACAACAAACATTTAAGATTACCAACATATCCTAGCATAATTACACGCCCATTTGGTACCTAATAGTACAAATATAATAATTATATTCTTTCAAATAATATTATTATATTCCTTTACTGGCATAATAGCTTTAAATAATAGGTACATCAATATATAACCTTGTAGTTACAGAAAAATAATTGTAATAATTAAAAGTTTTGAATAGCAGTCCATGTAAAAGTTACAGCCCTCGAAATTCATGACAGCATTCAGCTGTCCCGCCACTAAAAGCTGTTGCAAAATTGATCTGCAACAGCATTTTTATCATTATCGGGTATTTACTGTGTTATTATCTGCACTAAGTACCATCACAAGACAATCTGAATTTCAAGGGCTGAAGTTATAATAATTTATCACAGAAACAAAATAACCTAAAATCTTACATCAACAATCATTTGGGGGTCTTCCTCATCCACTTCCATGTCACAGACATCATCCCTCAAGTCTTCTGAAATAATTAGTCAACACTCATATACACTCACATCAAAGTTATGATAATAACCCGAGAGCTTGTCCAGCTGTAAGACTCGGCATTCTCTCATCCTTAGGTATATCCCATGAAAGAAAGCTATGAAAGAAATGTCTATCTTACACGAGCTTGCACTTAACATGACGTCGTTGTTAATATATGACATCATATTAATGTGAGATGGTGATTTGAGGTCATTAGACAACAATTTTAGATTGATATTTTGTTATTAAAACCTTCATTATAAAAGCTATGTTGTTAATTTGCGGTGTTAAATTTGATTTAATACATGAAACAAACACAGCAAATTCGATAGTGTAGCTCAAATAAAAAATAAACAAATTTCAGCCATTTTTGTCTGTTCATGTAAAATATAATAGTTTATTTTCCGAATGAATGAGACACACAAAAAAATCCATATGTGGCAATGTGGGATAAAAAAAGTACACGCTCAGTGGTGAACATTTCAACCTTAGAACTTAGAAACTTGGCAAGACCCGTCCCAGATTGAAATTTCCACCACCTCGGGTGTACTTTTTCCATCCCACATGACACATATGATGGAGTGTTGTATTCTACTTCCATTAGAAATGTTTATCAAAATACATGTAAAGTGGTAATAGTAAGTTATTGTAACATAAGTATATGTTCAAATTTGTCAGAAATGTGCACCTCCGAAAAACCCCTCCCCCACAATATAAAATCCTGGCTCTGCCAATGACCAGCTTAGTATGAATAAAATGATGTTAAAATTTCTGTAGTTTCAAATTATTTATAATCAGGGTATGAATTTGTTAACTGGATAAAATGTTAATACTATTACTGTGAATATATATGCTTTATACTAGTATAAATACAAATTTAAAAAGTTACATGTACACATAACCAGCCTTTTGACCGCTCATTGGTGGGTTTGTTTGCAACAAGTTTAACTACTTCATCTATATTTTCACTTTTTCATCAGTTTTGTGATGGATGGGAGCCATCACAAGGTCAGCTAACACACAGCAATATATGGCTACATGTATTCTGAAGCCAGATTAAACATGTATGCAAATGACGGTAGTTAATCTAATTTTAAATGTATGCATACATTTAAAGGAATCTTACCATTTACACATAAAGATGCATCTACCATGGGTGAACAACTATGACCAGTCAAATATTCCCTGTCATTCACAAAGAAGGGAGATACAGTGCAACTGGGAACCACAATCCTTCGATCAGCCTCTTCCGTTTCAAAAGTCGTACTGCAAGAAGCAGCAGTCCTACTGGTGTCAGGGTTCACTCGTGCACTACTGACATCAACCCATGACTGTACAGCTGCCTGTATTTCAGATCTGTTGAAATGATCACTGGAGGTACATTCCTGTGTCACTGGTTTTACAGAAATTACCTTTTTAATAGTACCCATGTCAGCAATGACATTCCGAATATCAGATACTGCATTATTTCTTTTGGTAACCTTTGTAAC
This sequence comes from Gigantopelta aegis, assembly GCF_016097555.1. Classification (NCBI taxonomy): domain Eukaryota; kingdom Metazoa; phylum Mollusca; class Gastropoda; order Neomphalida; family Peltospiridae; genus Gigantopelta; species Gigantopelta aegis. The sequence continues at coordinate 36,265,660 of NC_054708.1, forward strand.
TTTCCCATGAATTGCTCTTTGCAACAATGTTTTACCAGAATTGTTTTTGTTCAGAACTACCAACTGATGTGGATCGAGCAACTTGTTCTTTCTACTTTCTTGCTTGTCACTGTTCCTATCTACAGGCACTGGCTGCCATTTGTCCACCTCACTAGTTTTCAGTGATGCTGATACAGACGATTTGGGTTTCTTAACTGCGTCAGTTTTATGACTAGCTGACTGAGATACTTTTTCTCTGGATTCACAAACTGACTGAACTACTGTGGTGGTCAATTTGCTATTTTTAAAACTTTTGGATTCCAGATCCTCAGAAAACTCTGAACTCTTACGTTTTTGGGTCCATGGCTTTCTGCCATCTGGATGTGATAAATCCAGCAGTTTACAAGATTCAGTGTTACTGTTAGGTTTGTCTTGCTTCATTTCCTGCCTCTGATCTCTACTTGCCAATTTATGTCTCAAATCTGTAGGATCCGCCGCCACCTTTTCAACCTTTTTAGAATTAATGATTTGTCTTCTTTTTGTACTTTTTAATTTCTTTGGTGAATTACAACCAAATGTTGTAGGAAGGTCATCATGAGCACAAAAATCTTCATAAGAGATTGGTTGTTTCGATTTAGAAGACAAAGATTTGGACTTTAAAGAAACATCTAAGGGAAGTGTTTTTTCTTTAGCCTCTTGCATATGTGATCCCCGAGATTTGACATAAAGTGATCCCTGAGATTTGACAGAAATGGTTTTTGACAACTTTTCCTTTACATTACGTGAGGACCAAGAACTGTTTCTTTTACTTACGGCATCAGACTTTGTAAAATTTGACGACTTGACATGAAATGGTACAAAGACTGTAGAAGAAAGATTGGACTGGACGACAACCGAATGCTGAACATCACTTGATGTGGAGGTTTTAACATCTAATGATTCCCTTTTAGAATTGTTTTTATTTTTATCTGGATTACTCTGCTTTACAGTCTTATTAGAGTCATTATATTTTTTATCAGTTGGTTGTTGTCGTAGATTTGATAAAAGATTTGAAACACTGTAGACCTGCTCATAATTCAGTGCTCGTTTTGGCATATTTTCTTCCCTCCGTTCGTCCTTGTCAAACTTTGCTAATGCTTCAGCACTCGGTGAAGAAATGTTAGGTTTGTCACGAGAAACGCTTCCAGTTGTGGTGGAATGTGAAAAATGAGGCATGAGACCCTTCCTCAGATCTACATCCTGGGCAGAATAATGAGCACCGTGGTCATCAGCAGGAGCCTGTGATCTCATGTTCTCGTAGATGTTTTTCTGGAATGCACTAAACACTGGATCAGACACACGGTAGTCCACATCACTGCCTCCTCCACCACTAAACGGTGAACCATCATTTTCAGATTCATAACATGGTGAAAAGCAGGGATCCCAGCTATCACCAGTGCATCGAGTTGCATGCTGCTTATCTTGGAGAGTCTGTAAACAAACAACGCAGACATACATTTGAAAACTTATTTCATATTTTGCTAAAAGAATAAAGCTAATTTTAATACTAAAAATCAATTTGATCCAGTTACCTGTAATCATTATTTTAGTAGTAGTAAAGAAAAAAGCATGTTGGATAGTGCTGATATGTTTAACAGGAAGATTTTTGTTATTTGTGATTCTCAAGTTTTTTACAATTCAATGAGGTAATTCAATTATCTTGGGAGTACTTTGTACATTAAGAAACTTAGATATGATAACGTAGCGCTGAGTATACCACCATAGCGCATATTTTACTGTACGGAATGTCTTGAATATACTATTCCCTTGTAATTTCCTGTGCATGATCTACACATGGCAGCAAATTAAATATTGCGGTAAACTGTCAGTTATTATGGTGATCACAATGAATATTTTCCATAGAATTTGTTAACATTATCAAATACAGCATTTTCAAGGTTTTATATTTTCAAGGCTGCCCGCTTACAATTGAAGCCCATGAAAATAAAAATCCACAAATATTTCTGGTTATACTGTATTTATAAGTAGAATGAGTTAAATATATTGTTGTAAGCACATTGTAGTAAGCAACATGTATTGGTCACTGTTCGACGACCAATACATGTATATTTTAAAGTGGGGAAGTACCATCCTGTCTGTCATTAATGTATGCACATAAATAAAATTTGCTTTGTTTAATGACACCACTAGAGCACATTGATTAATTAATCATCAGTTAGTGAATGTCAAACATTTGTTAATTATGACTCGTAGTAATCAGAGGAAACCTGCTACATTTTTCCTAATGTAGCAAGGGATCTTTTATATATGCACATTCCCACAGACAGGAAACCACATACTACGACTTTTGTCCAGTTGTGGTGCACTGGTTGGAACGGACCCCCCCCCCCCCCCCCCAGCTAAATGGATCCACCAAGGTGGTTCGATCCTGTGATGTAAGCACATCAAGTGAGCACTCAACCTACAACTAACTTCTGCCCTGTTTGCATATAAAACATCCCTTGCCCATATTAATACTTACCAAATAAGGTTTGACCAGATCAGACACCTCTCACGTTACTACTTAACAAATAAGGTTTAACAAGCTTTGACACCTCCCACATTGAAACTAACCAAATAAGGTTTGACAAGATCAGGAACCTCCCACATTCACACTAACCAAATAAGGTTTGACCAGCTCAGGCACCTCCCGCCTTGACACTAATCATATAAGGTTTAACAAACTCAGGCACATCTCACGTTAATACTTACTAAATAAGGTTTAACAAACTCGGGCACCTCCCACATTGACACTAACCAAATAATGTTTGACCAGATCAGGAACCTCCCACATTACTACTAACCAAATAAGATTTGACCACCTCAGGCACATCCCATGTTAATACTAACCAAATACGGTTTGACCACCTCAGGCACCTCCCACAATGACACTAACCAAATAAGGCTTGACGAGTTCAGGCACCTCCCACGTTGACACCCCTGTGTTTGTGTTGAAGTAGTAGATGCGGTCCGGGAAGGAGGAGGACTGTTTGACAATCCAACCAAACGGCAAAGTGAGTTTCTTTATTGCACTGGCCGAGGTTCTCAGTGGAGGCTTGGTGTTTGCGGGATGGGACATCACTATTTCACAACTGCTAACAAAGAAACAACATATGTGCATTATGTTTATAATGTACATAAATTAGCAAATTAGATCATCAGAAATTATTAAAATTATCAAGTTATAACACACCTAATTAATTCAGAAAAATATTAATTAATAAATAGATAAAAATTTAATGTCATGTAATAAAATAATAACAGAAATGTTTTAATTTACAAACATTATGAAATGACATAATGCACATACCAGTAAGCTACAGACATAATTTTATAATCAATAACCTTTTCACATACAATGTGAAGAACACCCATAGAAACAACTATAATACAAGTTTCATTTATCTATGAGTTATAGTTTGTGAAAAATGGAACAACATGCAAAATTTTAATTAAACTAAATGCAAAGATATTCTAATAAAAAATGTTTAATTATTATCACATGAACAGTGATGAACATCCATAGGTGCAACATTAAAGCAAGTTTCAGCTCACTGTGATGAACATCCATAGGTGCAACATTAAAGCAAGTTTCAGCTCACTGTGATGAACATCCATAGGTGCAACATTAAAGCAAGTTTCATTGCACAGTGATGAACATCCATAGGTGCAACATTAAACCAAGTTTCATTGACCTAGGACTTACAGTTTGTGAGAAGCTGATGTAAACACGAAACTTAGTAACGCAAAATTTGACGCCGGCCGATGCCGTAAAATTAAAATCTATATCTAGCCTTTTTTACTTTTCAAAGGCGATAAAAAATATTACTTCATACGGGCAGGTGACATCGATGCTCTGTACATGTATTTATAATATATATATATCATGTGTGCACATAACTGAACCTGCAGACTTTATCATCAGTTGTCCATTTTAGTTGGTCGTGTTGAGTGCAGCAGTATGTACATTTGAAGACATCTTTTACATGTGGAATGTGCATAAAAATTAGGGATAGATTAAATGCATGTTGTAGTCTAATGAACATTGACATTTTTCAGCTACTCCCGTAAACCGGGCTTTGTTTTTCAAGAGTGACACGTGTTACCTAGTCACCAAAACTCTTACGCAATGAATCTGCGAAGCAGACGAGACTTTGACAATGACACCTGTGTAAAGCTGTTGTTTATTTAGGTTTGTTTAATATTACACACCATTTATAATGTGCAGTGCAAAATGGCATTTGTGTATATATTTCCCCATGTATAAAAATATTTTGAATGTCTACTTGTCTTTTCCTTATTTGTACATTTTGTTTTTGGGAAGTTTTTTGTTAATTCAACAAAAGTATTTTGATGTCAGGGTTCAATCGTATGCAAATTCCTTTAAAAACAAGTCAAATGTAAATAGACCGGTTTAACTTTATGGTTTTTCACGATACAAGTTATTTATTTCTATGCAAATTGATTTGTAAATTGCAATTTTTTTTTTTTTATATTTCCAAAACACTTTTACTGTTCTTACGCCAAACCAAACTGAAATTATTTACAAACGTTTATATATATATATATATATATATATAGTCAACGTCCCTAATTGTGTTATGCTTCCAACTCTGTTCACTTTGTTTTCTTGTGGACGGTTCACGTATTTAACATCCGATTTGTTGTCGTCTGCTTGTCGTTCATTTGTGAGGTTTTTCTTCAGTTCTAGAACATTATCATTAACAATAAAGTTCAAACAAGTAAGTATCTAAATACAAAACTTTACAAACCCCTAAAACCATCAATTTTACCAAGTTGTTTTTGTTTACTCCATAAAATTACCGATATCGGGTCCACATGACTCGTAGAAATAACATTCGGTGCGTGTTATATGACCTCACATGTGTAAGATCAACAAGGCCAAAGCATTTAATTTTTATGACTTTTAACACCTCTGTTGTTAGAATTTGTTTTCAATTATTATATTCGATCTGCAAAAGGTGTGCTACAGTTTTGTGCCTCTACTGTAAATAGTATTCATAATCCATTGATAACATTGTAAATAATTTTAGTGTATAAAGTATGTTAATTAAGAATCAATTTATAAATAAAATTATATTTTACAAACTATATTCACTGGTATGAACGTTATGCCTATCAGTATTGACAAGTGTTAGCGATGGCTGTTGGTAAAACGCAGACCAGACCAGAAAGCTTGACAAATTGAATTTTTCCTTTTAAAAAATATCAAACAAAGTGTTCGTCAACTGTGCATAGTTAAGAAACTTTTCTCTTTTTTTCATGTAGTGGCCTTAAAAATTAAAAATGATGAACCGTACATGTGCGGTACGATACCTTTTGCAAACGCATGCGCCTGAATGCAGTTAGAAACGTCACACTCTTTCTTATTTAGGCCTACCGGAGGGTCTTTCACTTTTATTTACTTGAATGGATTTGTTTTACATCCACATTGTTGATTTTTTACGTTAATTGATTGCAATCTATTTTGGTTTAAACAATATTTATTTACAAATCAAATTTGGGATTGGCCAACAGGCAAGTCCCTATATTACGGCAATCTATTTTGTTTTACTTATCGTAGCTGAAAAATGTGGAATGGTATTTCCGTAAATATTCGTATTCGTATTTTTGTCGTTAGGTGAACGCAGTTTGGGGCGTCGATGGTATAGAATGATAGGACAGACTATAGAGCGCTGCTTAATTGTTGAACGGTCCCGTACTGACAGAAAACGATGCAATGCCAATGGAATTAGTTTTTTTTTTATGTAGGCCTAAACCAAAACCAAGCTACCAGCATTGCCGCAATTTTAGGGCGTAAAGTACAACAGAAATACTAAATTACAGAAAACGCATGCAATAGCTGAGTAAGTTAATGACACTAACTAGTTTTTGGATACCGATACAACATAATGCTCAGGCCAACAGCCACCAAGAATATTTGAGTCACTTTTGCCAAACAATCGGTGTAGCAATTTTCTATTGGTTTGGTCTCGCGGATAACTGACAGCCAATCAAAACAATAATAATAATAATATTATAAAATCAGTTTATTAATAAATTTACCAGTAAACATTCAATATAGTCTTGATTACTATCAAAATTAGCCCGAGTAGTCTGACTGTAGAGGCCTGGACGGATATTTGGACAGATATTCAGCCCTTACAATCAGAGCACACTCCGATGTCAGAGTTAGGTCAGGTCAGGTCATTTTATTAGACTGATAGACGGGGCATGCGTGTTAAGTATGATAGTTGGCCGTGTCGAAGTATTGTACTATAGTAGTAATAATGCATTATACTGTTAGATACCGCTAACTATATGGTCACCATTAAGAATGACAATTGTGTATGTCGTAGGCGCATATCGTAGTGTCGGATGGGTTTCTAGAAGTATTGTACTATAGAAATAACGCAAAAGACATCATTTGCCAAATTCCCACATTTATTACATTAAATACATACGCACATATGTACGCAAAACACCCAACAGAACACATATACATAAATAGTTATAATAAAGAAATAAAACACCAATCACCAAAAGAACATAGAACATAAAACGAAACTAATTTATGTTGTAACCTCGCTTGGTATGAGACGGCCCCTGTGACTTTGTGTAAGGCGGAATCACCGAGTGGGCAATCACGTGACCTACTTCGCGATATAGGTCAGCTGTCGGATTTCTTTCTGTAGTGTGTGTATTAGTGATTAATAAGTGGATTTTTTTAAATCAAGTAACTCGAAATTGATCGATGTAAAGGTATTTGAAGTCAAACATTGGATTGTTGTGGTATTAGAGCGGGAATCTTTGACTACCGTTTGGTGGACAGCGATTGAAAGAAAATTACATAGCTTGGTCTCTGACTGTAAGGGCTGAATAGCTGTCCAAATATTTTGAACGAGTTTCTTAAAACATTTAAGTACGAGTTGTGTCCGATCATAACCAAACTTTTAAAGATTATTTTAGATTCTGGAGTTTATCTCTCTATATGGAAACATGCTGTTATAAGACCTATATTCAAAAAAGGAAACCCAACGGATAAAAATAACTACAGGGGAATTTCTCTTCTTAGTAATCTAACAAAATTGTTCACATCGGTACACAACCAACGACTTTTAATGTGGAGCATAGACAACAACATAGTAACAGACGCACAATTCGGATTCAAACCTGGCTATGGCACAAGAGATGCGATTTTCGTACTTCATGGCCTTGTAACAAAATTTCTTTCTAACAAAAATCGATTGTATTGCTGCTTTATAGATTAGGCCTATGCCAAAGCTTTTGATAATACAGACAGAGTTAAATTATGGAGAAAGGTAATTAAAGCCGGTGTCACAGGAAAAGTTTTGACTGCAATACAATGTCTATATACTGATTTCAAGGCCCACATGAAAGGCTCATCTAGTGCAACAGAAAGTTTTGACGTTTCCAGAGGTCTTTTTCAGGGGGGAGGGCCTTTCGCCCCTCCTATTTTCTATGTATGTTAATGACCTTGAATCTCATTTCATTAATGATGACTGAATAATAAATCAATCGATTTAGAACTATTAAATTTGTGTTTGATAATGTATGCGGACGATACAGTGATATTTTCCGAAACAGTTGAGGGTTTACAGCATATGCTAGACACTTTAGCAATATATTGTTTGGACTGGAAGTTACAAGTAAATGTGAGCAAAACTAAAATAGTAATTTTTCGAAATGGAGGCAAAACAAAAGCGACGGAACAGTGGTTTTACAAAGGAGCACTAATTGATATAGTGGATGATTTTAACTATCTAGGTGTAACTTTTCGATACAATAGTAAATTTCATATTACACAAAAGACAGTTGCAATTCAAGCACAAAATGCAGTCTTTGGTCTTAAAAGATCAGTATCAAACCTTTATCTGAACAAGGAAACTGAGTTGTCAGTATTCGATACATATATTCAACCTATTTTAAACTACGGATGTGAAACGTGGGGATTTCATAAAGGACATGACATCGAAAAAGTACATATGAAATTTTGTAAAGTACTACTAGGAGTTCACAAAAAGGCAATGAATTTCTGTGTTTACAATGAGTTAGGTCGAATGCCATTACAATATAAAAAGTATATGATCATTCTAAAATATTGGCTAACGCTACTGAAAAGTGATAATTGTTTATTATCGAATGTTTACAAATACTTGTATAATACATGTGAAACTTGTACTAACTGGGCTACTAATGTTAAAAAGCTTCTTGATTCTCTTGGGTTGTCGTATATATGGTATCAACAATATGTTGATGAATTATATTTTTTACATATGATAAACATGAGATTGCAAGATCTTTTTCGTCAAGACATGTTATATTTTTTTGAAGGTTCTTCTAGATGCTTTATTTATAAGCACTTGACAGATAACTTTTGTTTACAGTTTTATTTAACAAAAAATATAGCACCACATTTACTAAGAATGATATGTAAGTTTAGAATTTCTGCTCATTCATTAAATGTTGAATCTGGCCGTTATTCCAATATTCCACGATGTATTAGAATCTGTGTCTGTTGTAACACATTAGACGAAGAGGACGAATTTCATTTTATTCTTATTTGCAGTTTATACTTAGAGTTAAGACGCAAATTTATTAACCCTATTATTGGAAACATCCTCTGTTTTTAAGCACCACTAACTGTCCAAAATTTACTAAGAATGATTGTGTATTGCCACCAGTTTAGAATTTAAACTGCAATCATACAATCATTAAATGTCCGTCTAGTCTACAGTAGTCGGGACCGTCTAGTGAGTCTAGGGTGCTTTGAAATATGGTGCTATCGGATTGTACTTGTGGTACTGCCGGTATAACTAAAACGAATACCACACAAACGAAAACAAAATTCTTCTTTTCTAGATCTATATCATAATGATTCCACATATTCGACTTTTGTTTTCCCTTCATGACTTATAGCCCAGTGACGCAACCGGCTGCAAGCATAAGGCCCGTGTCCGAGTGCTCGAGTACTGTTGCGTGAATTTTACAATTTGTATTTTTGTTAATGTTAAACCGTCTGGCTGGATTTTGCTCATGATATTTTGTAGTATTGTGCATGGACTTTTTGGGACTTTGCTATAGCGGAACAGGCGGCCGGTGTGAATCAGTTTCTGAACCACCATACAGCAAAAAAATAACCCAACAACAACAAAATATGTGACGGAAATGTTCTCAATATGGGAGTGAAATTAAATGTGTTTATAATATATATCCTCAATGGTATGTTGTTGGTACCAAAAAGAACACGTTTAATTGGCAATCTTTATTTTATGTTTGGACAGGTGACATCTGTGTAATGAGACCCGTCTATCGATAACGTCATAAACTACTGGTAGCACTAAACCAAATAATCTCCGGCTGGGTCAAAGTTGGACGTGCATCGTAGTTTCGTCTGGGCTAAAATGTATGCAGTTTTATTTCATCTAGTATTACTGTGTCAAGTAGCCATGTGCCTGGAACATGTATAGGGCACCTGTAAAAAAAAAAAATACTCACATTTTGTGCGAAACTAGGGGTGTTGTAGAAACATCTGGTTATACCGAAAATGAGCCATGAAAGGTACCATTTTCTGCAGTTAATACTTTGATAGGGGTTGTAGTACATTGTACTGATATTTATAGGTCATAGTTTGGCTGATATATTGCATATAGTGTTTTTTTTAAACACAAACGTTAACATGATCGCCTATGGGATTTTATTTGGCATAGTCCAACCTACGTTGGGCGACAATCGGGAAAAACCCGTTCTTCTTTGATTCGATAATTTCTCCAGGTGGCGCTCGAGATTGATCCGTCTATTTTTAGTATCATGGTATTTTAGTTCCTGAAAGCAAGACATTTGTTTTAAAACTTTTTTGTAAGTGATTTGTGTTTATTTGCCATGATAATATATCTAAAATATGACAAACATGTTGAGTTTGTGGAAGACATTTCACTTAAAGATGGGTTTATTCCAGTCATTGGTGATTCATTGCCCATTTTACCTGGGTCAAGCGAGCCGCTCCAACTTGACCCGTCGCTGTGGTACAAAACCCTAGTCGTGAACGCAGTGTATATCGACTGCGATGACAGGGAAGTAAGATGGACACGGTCTGTTGATAGCGACAGCACACACACACAATATTCATATGCAGAGGGATTCTTTCCGAAACATGCACAACAATTGCATGACATTAATGTGTACGAGTTTGACCCCACAAAGGACGAATTCCTTGACAGGGCCAATGACGTTATGGAACATTATATTGCTCAAACAATAACAAAAGAGCACTTTAAAATTGATGTAATTCGTCTTTTGCACTGTTACATTTTGCCTTTGCTTCAGTTTGATCAAATGGATGGCCCTGCCATAGAAAATGTGTTATCCTATGTTGAAACTAGACACGAAAAAATGGAACTAACACTTCTGAAAAAAACTGAGGAATTGCAACGAACAGAAAATGTACTGCAAAAACAGAGAGAGAGAATATTGTTAAATGAACAGTTTGACAGTGATAAATATGTATGGTCATGTAACCGAGTCTTTTTGACTGTGTACTTGAGCCACATAGAAAAAGATATTAATAATGTCAATTTAGAGCTTGATCAACTTTCAGAACATATTACTAACTTGAAAAAGTCTGCTAAAGAAAATGCCAGCCAGACTTGTGAGGAAGATCTGGTCCAGCATCGTGAAACTAGAGATAAAGTTTTGGATTGGTTAGTAAAATTACAAATTGTCAGGGAAACAATTAAAAATGTTATTTATCGACCAGTCAAAACAAAGAAAAATAAATACAGAAAGATCAAAATTAAGGAAAATGTCATACATAACATTTATCAGGAACTTGATAATCGAATAAGACAACAGAAGGATGATATTCAGAGTCTGATAATGAAGAAGGTGAGGTTGTCTTCAGTCCGAGAAGCTGTGTATGGAATTCTATGTGCACTCAGGAGAAACAAGGGGGCCACAAGTCCAATTGAAACAGCGGATGGTAGTGAGTACTCTCTGGATATTATTGGTCTCCAGTCCAAGCCTGCTGACTGGGATACCCTGGAGGAAAAGGTCAGTCGTCAGCTGGAAGATTTAACCTCTGATGTTCATGCTGAACATTCTCTTGGCTGTCAGAGAATTTGTGATCTGGTTCAAGCCTGCTTTACTGAAACCACTATGTTTGGATTGCAAACAGCTGATGGTGATTGGGAATTGGTGACTACAGCACCAGGGTGTGTTTGCAGTGAATTCACTGTTTCATTTAACACAAACATGTGAAAGTGACATACAGACAAGCAGGCCTTCTCTACAACAATGCACTGGACTTGATAACCTTTCAGCAATTAATGTGAATTTAGCTTTAGTAAACATTAAAGAAAGCTTCAAAACTCACATGGACAAGGTGTCTGATATGCTGATGAAATCTATACCACACTGCACTCATCATCAACACAAAATCTGGATGTTATATGAAAACATTTTCTCTCCAGAGTGTTTGCCAAAATTGTTAACTCTTTATAAACTCTCTGTCCAGTCCACCTGTCAGACAGTATACAAAATGGTCAGTGCATTGTCTGTTAGAGACATTATGAATGATGATCAAAGATTTTTAAAACTGTTGCGTATACCTGTACATGGAGAAACACGTAGTACAGCTAGTCATGAAAACCTACCTCCGGCAGATCCACCAGGGCCTTGTGAAGCTGATAGCAGACCTGTCAGTAATGTGTCGTTAGTCAGCTTTGAGATTAAAAAATGTACACTGGAAGAGTTATATTCCATGGCAGACAAAGACTGTAGTGTTCTGGACAGACGGTTTGCTGTTGAGTCGGAAGACAAGGTCGATGTGGTGGACGATGTAGTTGTGTCTCCTTCCAGCTCCAGCACAAACTTGACCTCGTCCAGTGAGGAAACTGATGCTGAAGACGAACTGACAGATACCTGTAATTTGGAGGATATGTCTCTTGCAGAGGTGGATTACAAGACCAAGCTGTCAGACATGTTTGCTTCAACAAAGAACTTGCTTCACACATTCCTCAAAGCAAAGACAGTCATGGACAAGTTTCGGATGCTGACTCGAGTGTATAGAGATGTTGGTCAAATTATCTCAACATTGATGGGAGACAAAGGGATGGTGTGCTGTGATGAAATGTTGTCCATGATGATTGTCCTCCTGTGGTGTTTGGATATGGATACCTTCCTCGATGTATACACAAACATCAAGCTGCTTATAGACCTAATGCCAGACTTCCTTAATGGTCATGTCCATGACTGTTCACTGACAAATTTTTCAGCTGCTTACCAAATGCTGTTTGACACAGAATGTTTGCATAGAAAAACAGTTTGTAGGCAATGACTTGTTGAGTTCACTTGGAATACTAGTCTATAGTCCATCCCATCCGTCCTACAAAAATGGTTGTTTTAAAAAAAAAAAATTCAGTTGGTTTGACGTAAGAAGAAAAGTAAAAGTGTTTTGAAAATAATAAAAATTTGCTATTTTTGTGTGCAATTTAGAAAACAATGTGCTCAGAAATAAATAACTGTAGTCCGTCCCATCATTCTATAAACTGTTTTTTGTAAATAATTTCAATTTGGTTTGACATAAGAAGAAAATAAAAATTGTGCTTTGGAAATAAAAAAAAACCAAGCTATTTTTGTGTGCAATTTACAAATCAATTGGCTTAAAAATAAATAACTTTTAGTAAATTCCATAGTGTGAAAAAAAAGCATTCCTGTTGGGGCGGACTGATACTTCTTTAGTATTGGACTAATTCTGGAACATGAAAGAGGCTACTGTTTTGGAGAGAATAATTGATAAATTTCCATTGTTCCTTCAGGATTTTATGACCTATATGTTAGAGATGCACATAAATTCTCAATTTCAGGTGTAATTGGGAATTTTCAGTGCCACTTTCTTGAAATATGTTTGTAAAATTTGTCTGTTCTGATAAATTAATTTAATAATGGTGCATATTCATTAAATTCAGTGTCCTCAAAACATTCCACTTATGATTAAATTGTGATAATTTTCCCAATTCCATTGACATACATGTAACAAAAATCCTGGAGAAATCCCTGATATATGTTGCAATGTATGATCCCGAGCAGTGGGGGTTATTTCTTGTTCCAGCCAATGGTATAATAATTAAAGACCCCAGTATGTACTATTTCTTGCTTCTAATTGAAAAGAGTAACCCATGTTGCGGCAGCAGCAGGTTTCCTGTCTCATTATCTGTGTTGTCCTCCTGCAACCATAATATGTTCAACACCATATAACTGAATTAAAATGTGTTAATTAAGTGTGTTGTAAAATAAAACATTCCTTTCTTGTTAAAGGGATGCTTGGGCAAGGCTTTTGGCCATCAAGTATTCAGTGGTTTGCATGATAAAATATATCATTTCCTAACAAGGGGTGCATGCAGTGTCATCAACTGTTATATACTAGTATATGAATTCCCATAGCTAATAACATTATGTTTAGAATTTTGCGAGTGAAAAACGGCTTACTTAGATCAACTTTTGATGGGCTAGGCAAGTCGTGTTTTTTGTCTTGGTTTTATGTTCATTGAACATGGTAAAATAAAACTTGTTATGAAAACCCCAAACACCATGCCTGTTTGTTGAGTCAAACAATATACTTTTTATGTCAGACTTACATTTTTTGAAAACCCAGGCATGTAAAAAATCACTTTTCTGTTTTCTGATTGTCCTATAATCATGAGTTAGTTTACTTGTTAATAACTTTTTAGCAGTAACGTTTAGTCCATTCAGTCATTGTTGAAATAACATAATCCAGAGTATTTTAATTTATTAAAAGTATGTAAGAAAGTTCATTTTGATTTTAATTTATCATAAAAATGCAAGGATGTTGTTTTTATCATTTACTGGTCTTAGCCATGAGCAAAATCAAGACGAGCTAAAGATCACTCTTCTGAAATGATTCTTGCTGAGTAATCACATGGAGTTTCGACTAAAATCTATTAGAAACATTTTATGTCAATGTGATCAGTTTGTCACTCTCCTAAAACTTACTAGGCAAGTGTGGAGAGGACCAGGAGTGATCATTTGCCTTTTCTGGCAAAGACAGATTGGATTCAGTAAATCATTAGAATGGCAAAGTTAAAAACAGAAAGCTAGAAACTAAGAAAACCCAGAAGTGTGGTCAGTGTTCAGAGTACATATGTAGGATCGAGGCCCAGTATGTTACACTCTTCAGATTAAAGTCAGGGGTGTGCTTACTTGAGGCTGGGAGTTATATTATGCAATTTATAACTTAATGTGTTACTGTCGATGTATTAATATTATAATTTACAGACCTGTATATGATTATATATAATTCCAATCTGCAAATACTCTTTTTTGTTATGAATGCTTGGATTGGTCTTATTGATATCACGTGACCTAAAAAAATTAACATTCATGACTACATTAGCCCCAACTAGCTGTGCACTACTTTTGGCAATGATTACAGAAAACAAAATAAATCATTTCAGCTGTTTTCTTTATTTCAAATTAATAAAATGACTGTATATGTACAGGTAATCATGTTATGATTATATTTATTTATAGTTATCAGATTAGGTTCTTGCACACTGTCCTGGGCACACAGTTCAGCTATCTAGTCATGGTGGGACCATGGGTTAGGGGTTATCTTTTTGTCATTAGCAAGAGAGTCTGCTCATGATTTTATGAACTGACAATGTAAATATTTGTTATAATTATGTACATTGTTATAGATTATCTGCTGTACATTGTATATTATAGGTTGTATTTTCTTAAACACAGAAATGTACATGTTGTATTTTGTGTCTTGTATCAACTAAAATATTGTAAATATTTTTTTTTTATTACATCGTTAGATTATTTGGGATATTTTATAAATAATATTTTTTTGTGGTTATATTTAATGTTTTCTATAAAGATTTTTTTGAACTTCCTACCTTGAAATAAAATTTCAACCTTCACTTCACAAACTTAATTGTTAATGTTGCATTATTAAATGTTATTTATTGTTAAACAATTTTTGTTATTAATGTATGAAAGAATGTGAGAATTCCCTCATTCAGCTGCTGAAAAGCTGAATTCCTAATTATAGAATGTGAATTTCTCTTATTCTGTGTATTAATTTCCTCAAGAAAGAGTTCATTTGTTATTTCATAGTATTTTATATTGATGAAATAATTATACACTTGCCATTGAGTTACAAAAATTGAACATGATAATTTTACACACTTGTGTGTATGAATGATTTCAGGCTAGCACATTATACACCATTCATACAATGTTCTGTGGTTCATACTTCCATGAACGTCATGAACGGCAATAATTATCATGTTCAATTTATAAATGAACTGACTGTAAATATTTTTCTTAAATATATAATTATAATGTACATTGTTATACATGTAGATCATAGGTATCTGTTTTATATGATCTTGTATTTTTATATATATATATATATATTTTTTTTTATTTATTGGGGTGTGTGTCTGGGTTTCCTAACAAACAAATGTATATTTAAATGTTTAATGGCGTTGGGGTCAATGGAATAAGTACATACAATGTATTTACCTGTATAACACATCATTTGAGATTTGTGATATTACGTGACAATCTCAAGCGTACTTGTACATGTATGTGTTATCCATTAAAACACATCTGATTGGCCACTCCGCCTGCATGCATGATGTCCTCGAGCCAAAGCTATACCATTCAATAAAAGAAATCATAACCAAAATTAATTGCTGCTGAATATACAAGCTAACTTCAAACTGATTGACTTGTGATGCTTGCTTCAAGTTGAAGTGTAATCAATAAATTTTAGATACAAATGTAGTTAGAAAAGATGTTTAAATTATGTTTAAACCTGGTTTTGGAGGATATGTAAGAAATTTAGAATACTACACCTGTGTCATTTTGATATCATTTATCTTATATCTTGTTTTAAAAAATGTATCCAACTTGCTTTTGCTTGTTGGATGCAATTTGAAATGGTTCACTGTAAGATAAATGGTATATGATGGCCTATCATGTGTTCTGTTTAAAAATTGTACATGAATTACAGCTTTTAAAGCTTTGGTTTTAAAAAAATTATGTACAAGTTTGAAAAATGTCATACATTTTTATTTTAAGGCTTTTTTTATTTAAAGGGGCAGAATTGTTATCATGTCACTTCATAATACTTTGTTACGGTGTTCTTATTTTTATAAAGATTTAACTGAGTATAAATGTGTGCACGTACATGTACATATTATGTACAGATGTATTTTTTTGGTGGTTTCCCTAGCTTGTTTTAGCATAGTGCAGCACCATGCATGCCTCAATAGTCTAGTGCCATCTTGCCTTAATCAGCGCCATTTTGCCCTGACATTAAACAAGCCTTTTTCAATAATTAATTCTAAAATTGCCTTTATATAATTATAAAACACTCAGAAAATGTATTATTTATTAATAATAATTATGTGTACATAAAAAAATTATGTTATTACAGGTAGGCCTATAATCAGGATAGGCACTTGTTTTCCATATTAGTTAAAGCAGAAGGATTATTTGATATACTATAAATTACCATGTAATCAAATTCAATGTATGATTTTCAGCTCTTTTTTTTATTTTCACTATATAATAGAAAACTATTTCTGTGATACACTGTGCATACATATATCATGTGATTTCTACATTGTATGGTGGTGTTTGCATGCAGTAATTTAATCATGATCATTGTTCTACATGTAAATAGATTTAAACTTAGTATGTTATTTAATTACGAATATGAAATGAAATGTTTCATACACTGTATACGAACCCATAGAAATAATACCTGGAGTGAGGGGGCACAATATCTAGTGGAGGGGGCACATTCTCAGAGGGGGGTCGCAAGCCACATTTTAATCTTTATTTATATAGAGTAGGACAAAAAAGCTACATTTTCATCCTGGAGTGGGGGCACAAACACACAGGCCCAATATATGTACAGGTAATCATGTTATGATTATATTTATTTATAGTTATTAGATTAGGTTCTTGCACACTGTCCTGGGCACACAGCTCAGCTATTTAGTCATGGTGGGACCATGGGTTAGGGGTTATCTTTTTGTCATTAGCAAGAGAGTCTGCTCATGATTTTATGAACTGACAATGTAAATATTTGTTATAATTATGTACATTGTTATAGATTATCTGCTGTACATTGTATATTATAGGTTGTATTTTCTTAAACACAGAAATGTACATGTTGTATTTTGTTTCTTGTATCAACTAAAATATTGTAAATGTATTTTTTTTATTACATCGTTAGATTATTTGGGATATTTTATAAATAATATTTTTTGGTGGTTAAATTTATAGTTTTCTATAAAGATTTTTTTTGAACTTCCTACCTTGAAATAAAATTTCAACCTTCACTTTTATCAATTCAGTGCTTCCATAAATTGAAAATATTTAATATTTTTTATTCTAGACTTGTAAATAAGTGTTTTGTTTTATTTGTTCAAAGATTAAATTTAATATATTTGAATTTGATTTTTGTTGTTATTTTTGTTATTACCGATACATTACACAATGTATTTCAAATATTGCAAGCACGTTCTACCATTTAATTATGATACTAGAATACATTTCCTTACATATACACAGGCATGTACTCCTATATGATACTAGAATACATTTCCTTACATATACACAGGCATGTACTCCTATATGATACTAGAATACATTTCCTTACATATACACAGGCATGTACTCCTATATGATACTAGAATACATTTCCTTACATATACACAGGCATGTACTCCTATATGTAATTCTTCCCTGCAGACGGGGGCGGGATGTAGCCTAGTGGTAAAGTGCTCGCTCGATGCGCAGTCGGTCTGGGATCAATCCCCGTCAGTGGGCCCATTGGGCTATTTCTCGTTTCAGCCGGTGCACCACAACTGGTATATCAAAGGCTGTGGTATGTACTACCCTGTCTGTGGGATGATGCATATAAAAGATACCTTGCTGCTAATCGAAAAGAGTAGCCCATGAAGTGGCGACAGTGGGTTTCCTCTCTCAATATCTGTGTGGTCCATAACCATATGTCTAATGCCATATAACCGTAAATAAAATGTGTTGAGTGCGTCGTTAAATAAAACATTTCCTTCATTCCCTGCAGACTCAAAATTATGAGGGTTTTCTGTCACGTGAAATATTTATCTATACAATTACAAGTACAGTGAAACCTGGACAAACTGGAATCCTGTCAATTACTGGCCAAGTTTCATAGTTCCAAATTTTTGAAACTCTAAACATAACCTTTTAAAGAGTGGATCCTGTCTAAATAGGATAAATCTTAGGTCCCCAGCATGATCTTCCGTATATCTTCGCCTATAAGTCGAATAAAAAAATTAATTTTCAGGGCTTGAAATTAGGGACTCGACTTATAGCCGAGGTCGACTTACAGGCAAAGATATACGGTAGTTTAGACTGGTTTTACTGTACAATGTAAATTATATGCAAGTCTGCTTTAACAATGGGGCACCTGACGAGACTACACATTTCAATATTTTAAAATAATGTCATTCCATCTGAATTAATGTGATATATCATTCTGGGTAGGGTGGGTAGAATGCATTTTAAACACTTTTATTGAACTTTCTGGAGAACATTGGTGCACATACACCAAGTTTAATTCCCAAGAGACTTCAGTTTTGCCAAAAACTTAAAAACTCTTTGATAAACCCCACTGGCTATTTTTGCCTGTGCACAGTAAGTTGGCTGCGAGTTGAAAACATTTCTTGAGAACAGGTCGCACATATGGAAGTGGGAAGAGTTTGTCTGATGCATCTTCCATCAATGTGAATTGCACATATTTGACGGCATACATAATGCCGGAATTCATTATTTGAAGAAAAGTGTAAATATACAGAACTTTTGTTTTTCCATGTTGTTTATTGCATCAGTTTATAGTGCACAGGGATATTATACTAAGAGACTGTGTGGCAATCGTGGTATAAATCTTGTGCACTACATGTATAAACAAGTGCAATAAAGAATAGGGGGGAGGGGGGGGGGTAACTGGTATGTATAATTCTGTATTTATTACAAACCAACTTTTTATATTATGATTAACAATAATTATGAATTAAATAACATAACTTACTTTGAAAAATTATTTGAATTTTGTGGAATTGACACACATAATTAATATCGTAACTCAGACCTGCATTAGCAACAGCAAATAACCCCAATGTTTGCAACATATTTATTGTCATTGGTTCTGGATGTCGTCATTAGGTTAATGTGAAGTGCATAAAGTCAAAAGCCAGTCTAGCAAAAATTATTCAGTCTGTCTGAATGCAGCCCTGTTGTCAGTTGTGAAGGAAAGGAAAGGAAAATGTTTAATGACACTAAACTAAAACCATCTAATGTCCAACATAGTGTTGAGCGATAAAGAAACCCACTGCCACCACATGGGCCACTCCTAAAGATAAAGCAGCAAGGGATCCTTTATCTGTACTTTCACATAGACAGGGCAGTACATATCATGACCTTTGACTTCATATTAAAGGATATCCTTGACTGGGCCATATCTTCCTTGACAAATTTATATAACACATTTAATAATTTGTGTGCTTCGATCTCCATCAAATTCCTGACCAGCTTATCATGAACTCTTGTTTACATAATTATATAATATTTATTTTTAATTTAAGACTTACCTACCGTACATGTATATTTAACACCCAATAGCTGATATGTATTTTGGTGCTGAGTTTTAAGTGTACATTCATTCATTCGTGTATATGTCAATGGGTACTGGTTTAGACAGGGTTGGGGACTCGGTTTAATAGGTGGTGATTGATCCTGCAACACATTACACATCAGGCGAGTGTTCTACCAAGTACATGCCATCTCTAAATTTTAGAGTACTGTTTTCTAAATTCAAAATATGTTCCACTAATGTATTTTTGTGTCTTATTTTTCTCGAGCAGAAAATGGCACTACATGTAATTTATCAAACAGCAGTTACAAATACATGTATTGAAATTAGAATTTAAGTTGTTGAACATTTATGTTTTAGTATTGGTACATATCTCATCTGAAAATTAATGCCCTGTTGTATGGTTGCTGAATGCCAACACCCTTTAGCCATATGTTGGTCACTTTTGTTGATACTGGAAACCTTTTTTTTAATTAACTGATTCACAAACTGTGGAATCTACCTGCAAATAGAGGACTTTTACACTGATCATAAATCACACAAACGAAATTGACTTTTTATTCAACAGGTCTACATTTGTTTGTACAAATGGGTGTGTTTTAATCGGGCATTAAAACAAAAAAACAGTGCCACCCCAAACCTGTGGGAGTGTTTACGTTATTGAGGCACTTGCTGAATACTGTATCACTGTTTGGCTGGGTGTGTGGCATTATGGACGGGCTATGTTTTGCACTTAAGTGAAATATGCACAAACTAGGGTCTGAATAAATGACTTTAAAAAGGCCATGAGAATAAGCTAGCTATGTAAAGTAACTGAAATTGTACAAGATGTCAGATTGACAAGAAATTTAGTTTTTGAATGAAATTTACAGCTTCTGTGTAATTCTTTGTCAAATTTGGTGGTACTTGCTGGGTTTTTGCTTTATTTGTCAAATTCATTTGAAGAATGATGTTTTTCCCCCTATTTATAACTATTTGCATTATTTGTCAGTTTGATTTTACAGCATCCAAAAAGGTAAGTCAGTGATTTGTTATTAAATATGAAGTGCATATATTTTAATTACTTCTATGTGTACTTGTATTTTAATTCTAAACATAGTCAGTTAAAGTTATTTAATTAATATATGTATCTTTGTACATGGTCATCTAAATATACATGTATTCTACTTAATATGAAAACAGTATGGTTATATATTCATTATTGTATACATGTATGCTAAATATATAAATGTATATATTATGGTTAATTAGAGGTATGTTTACTAACTTCTGACAGATAAAAAATTACTTAAATGTAAGCTTATATATAGTACATTGTTCATTATAATGACTTTCAATTGATTAAGTACCCATTATTGAAGTACTAAAAATGTATATATAAAACAAAAGTTCATAATGTACCTTGGGTATAAATAAAGTCTGAACTACCGTTAAGCTATTCTTAGATGATGGTTTTACACTATAATTTGAAATGTCATGGAAATTGGAAATGTATCATTAATACAGTAAAATAAAGACTGGTGAGATACATGTATATGTACTGGGTATGCATTGCTGATCCTGGTCCAATGGTTTTTCAGTTTCATGAAAAGCTAACTGAAGAAGAGCTCTTGTACTATTTTGGAGTGACGGACACTCGTGATGGTGAGAGTTCAATGTTTACACACATATACAGTACTCAAATGTACTTGTATAGATAACTGGAATTTTAGTAAATATACATTACTATATACTAATATTTGTTACTAATATTGCTGCTGTTGTTGTGTTCCTTGTTGTCGTTGTTCTTATTATTATCATCGGCATTATCGTCATCTTTTAGTGCTCAGATTAAAGGGACAGACCCTAGTTTTTAAACAGTAAGGCATAGTTTCACCTAGACCCTAGTTTTTAAACACTAAGGCATAGTTTCACCTAGACCCTAGTTTTTAAACACTAAGGCATAGTTTCACCTAGACCCTAGTTTTTAAACACTAAGGCATAGTTTCACCTAGACCCTAGTTTTTAAACACTAAGGCATAGTTTCACCTAGACCCTAGTTTTTAAACAGTAAGGCATAGTTTCACCTAGACCCTAGTTTTTAAACAGTAAGGCATAGTTTCACCTAGACCCTAGTTTTTAAACACTACGGCATAGTTTCACCTAGACCCTAGTTTTTAAACACTACGGCATAGTTTCACCTAGACCCTAGTTTTTAAACAGTAAGGCATAGTTTCACCTAGACCCTAGTTTTTAAACACTAAGGCATAGTTTCACCTAGACCCTAGTTTTTAAACAGTAAGGCATAGTTTCACCTAGACCCTAGTTTTTAAACACTATGGCATAGTTTCACCTAGACCCTAGTTTTTAAACAGTAAGGCATAGTTTCACCTAGACCCTAGTTTTTAAACAGTAAGGCATAGTTTCACCTAGACCCTAGTTTTTAAACACTAAGGCATAGTTTCACCTAGACCCTAGTTTTTAAACACTAAGGCATAGTTTCACCTAGACCCTAGTTTTTAAACAGTAAGGCATAGTTTCACCTAGACCCTAGTTTTTAAACACTAAGGCATAGTTTCACCTAGACCCTAGTTTTTAAACAGTAAGGCATAGTTTCACCTAGACCCTAGTTTTTAAACAGTAAGGCATAGTTTCACCTAGACCCTAGTTTTTAAACACTAAGGCATAGTTTCACCTAGACCCTAGTTTTTAAACACTACGGCATAGTTTCACCTAGACCCTAGTTTTTAAACACTAAGGCATAGTTTCACCTAGACCCTAGTTTTTAAACACTAAGGCATAGTTTCACCTAGACCCTAGTTTTTAAACAGTAAGGCATAGTTTCACCTAGACCCTAGTTTTTAAACAGTAAGGCATAGTTTCACCTAGACCCTAGTTTTTAAACACTACGGCATAGTTTCACCTAGACCCTAGTTTTTAAACACTACGGCATAGTTTCACCTAGACCCTAGTTTTTAAACAGTAAGGCATAGTTTCACCTAGACCCTAGTTTTTAAACACTAAGGCATAGTTTCACCTAGACCCTAGTTTTTAAACACTAAGGCATAGTTTCACCTAGACCCTAGTTTTTAAACACTAAGGCATAGTTTCACCTAGACCCTAGTTTTTAAACAGTAAGGCATAGTTTCACCTAGACCCTAGTTTTTAAACAGTAAGGCATAGTTTCACCTAGACCCTAGTTTTTAAACACTAAGGCATAGTTTCACCTAGACCCTAGTTTTTAAACACTAAGGCATAGTTTCACCTAGACCCTAGTTTTTAAACACTACGGCATAGTTTCACCTAGACCCTAGTTTTTAAACACTAAGGCATAGTTTCACCTAGACCCTAGTTTTTAAACAGTAAGGCATAGTTTCACCTAGACCCTAGTTTTTAAACAGTAAGGCATAGTTTCACCTAGACCCTAGTTTTTAAACAGTAAGGCATAGTTTCACCTAGACCCTAGTTTTTAAACACTACAGCATAGTTTCACCTAGACCCTAGTTTTTAAACAGTAAGGCATAGTTTCACCTAGACCCTAGTTTTTAAACACTACGGCATAGTTTCACCTAGACCCTAGTTTTTAAACACTAAGGCATAGTTTCACCTAGACCCTAGTTTTTAAACACTACGGCATAGTTTCACCTAGACCCTAGTTTTTAAACAGTAAGGCATAGTTTCACCTAGACCCTAGTTTTTAAACAGTAAGGCATAGTTTCACCTAGACCCTAGTTTCTAAACACTAAGGCATAGTTTCACCTAGACCCTAGTTTTTAAACACTAAGGCATAGTTTCACCTAGACCCTAGTTTTTAAACACTAAGGCATAGTTTCACCTAGACCCTAGTTTCAACCCATAAAAATTAACACTAAGTTTGGTTACTTTATAATCGTGTAACAAATTTGGATACAACAGAGTGAAACAAGAGTCTGTGACATTGAAATACCCTTAAAAATAGACTAAATCGCGACTCCATACCCGTAATTGTTACTTCTCAGATTTATATTCATTTATAAAAATATAAAAAATGCATTTTGTGGTGTTATACAAACACCAGGATGACCAAAAACACTTCGGTTGTACGGAAATGAATAATCTAAATAATAAAATATAAGAAATGTTTGATTTCAGTGCTCATAAACGGCTCTAATAGTGAAAAACATGGCTTAGTGTTTACAAACTAATGTCTGTCCCTATAAAGAAAAGATAAACCTGTACCTATAGTTTTGCAGTAAGTTAAAATATTTGATGGAGTATCGAGTTTATCAAAATAATCATACTGTTGACTCATTTGTGTAGATTCTTCTTGTACTGTTTCAAGGAAATAAGAAGAGGCACTAAAAGGTTTTAATTAATGCTGTGAAAAAATGCATATATCTTTTTGGTTTGTTAACTCCTTGGAGTTATAACATCTTGTGTGTAGATATTCCCATGTATTAACTTGAGATAACCTGAATGCAGCTACATGTAGGAAAATATGTTATTCACTAGGAAAATTTAAATAAAAACTGTTAGGACTAAATGCTAATATTTGTTGCTAATATTGCTGCTGTTGTTATTACTGTTGTTGTTCTTCTTGTTGTTGTTCTTCTTATTATTATCGTCATCTTTTAGTGCTCATATTAAAGGGACAGATCCTAGTTTTTAAACACTAAGGCATATTTTTCACCTAGACCCTAGTTTCAACCCTTAAATTACAATACTTAAATTTTTGGTTATATTTTATGTTAAATTGATTAGTAACATAATCATATGAAATTGCATATGTTATATTGTTATAGTAATAGTTCAGTGGCAAAGCCAGCATGAAAACTCTATATTCAAGTTTCTTGACCCAACTAGGATGTAATTTTTTGATAGGTTAACATTTTTACAAAACAAACATATTTCATATATTCAGTTGCACACTACAGCCTTATTGTGCCCACTCATGTGAAAGGAAATCGGTTTAAACGGCTGGCCAGTGGAGCCCGGGAAGCAGTACAGTTCAAAGTGAAAGCCCTTGGTGAGGAGTACCACCTGGAACTGTTCCACAACGATGACCTGCTGCCACCAGGTATGTTAACAGTACATTGTGAAAGCCCTTAGTGAGGAGTACCACTTGGAACTGTTCCACAACCAGGACCTGCTGCCACCAGGTATGTTAACAGTACATTGTGAAAGCCCTTAGTGAGGAGTACCACCTGGAACTGTTCCACAACCAGGACCTGCTGCCACCAGGTAGGTTAACTGTACATTGTGAAAGCCCTTGGTGAGGAGTACCACTTGGAACTGTTCCACAACCAGGACCTGTTGCCACCAGGTATGTTAACAGCACATTGTGAAAGCCCTTAGTGAGGAGTACCACTTGGAACTGTTCCACAACCAGGACCTGTTGCCACCAGGTATGTTAACAGTACATTGTGAAAGCCCTTAGTGAGGAGTACCACTTGGAACTGTTCCACAACCAGGACCTGCTGCCACCAGGTATGTTAACAGTACATTGTGAAAGCCCTTAGTGAGGAGTACCACCTGGAACTGTTCCACAACCAGGACCTGTTGCCACCAGGTATGTTAACAGCACATTGTGAAAGCCCTTAGTGAGGAGTACCACTTGGAACTGTTCCACAACCAGGACCTGTTGCCACCAGGTATGTTAACAGTACATTGTGAAAGCCCTTAGTGAGGAGTACCACTTGGAACTGTTCCACAACCAGGACCTGCTGCCACCAGGTATGTTAACAGTACATTGTGAAAGCCCTTAGTGAGGAGTACCACTTGGAACTGTTCCACAACCAGGACCTGTTGCCACCAGGTATGTTAACAGCACATTGTGAAAGCCCTTAGTGACGAGTACCACCTGGAACTGTTCCACAACCAGGACCTGCTGCCACCAGGTATGTTAACAGTACATTGTGAAAGCCCTTAGTGAGGAGTACCACTTGGAACTGTTCCACAACCAGGACCTGTTGCCACCAGGTATGTTAACAGTACATTGTGAAAGCCCTTAGTGAGGAGTACCACCTGGAACTGTTCCACAACCAGGACCTGCTGCCACCAGGTATGTTAACAGTACATTGTGAAAGCCCTTAGTGAGGAGTACCACCTGGAACTGTTCCACAACCAGGACCTGCTGCCACCAGGTATGTTAACAGTACATTGTGAAAGCCCTTAGTGAGGAGTACCACCTGGAACTGTTCCACAACGATGACCTGTTGCCACCAGGTATGTTAACAGCACCTTGTGAAAGCCCTTAGTGAGGAGTACCACCTGGAACTGTTCCACAACGATGACCTGTTGCCACCAGGTATGTTAACAGCACATTGTGAAAGCCCTTAGTGAGGAGTACCACTTGGAACTGTTCCACAACCAGGATCTGTTGCCACCAGGTATGTTAACAGCACATTGTGAAAGCCCTTAGTGAGGAGTACCACTTGGAACTGTTCCACAACCAGGACCTGTTGCCACCAGGTATGTTAACAGTACATTGTGAAAGCCCTTAGTGAGGAGTACCACCTGGAACTGTTCCACAACCAGGACCTGTTGCCACCAGGTATGTTAACAGCACATTGTGAAAGCCCTTAGTGAGGAGTACCACTTGGAACTGTTCCACAACCAGGACCTGTTGCCACCAGGTATGTTAACAGTACATTGTGAAAGCCCTTAGTGAGGAGTACCACCTGGAACTGTTCCACAACGATGACCTGTTGCCACCAGGTATGTTAACAGCACATTGTGAAAGCCCTTAGTGAGGAGTACCACTTGGAACTGTTCCACAACCAGGACCTGTTGCCACCAGGTATGTTAACAGCACATTGTGAAAGCCCTTAGTGAGGAGTACCACTTGGAACTGTTCCACAACCAGGACCTGTTGCCACCAGGTATGTTAACAGTACATTGTGAAAGCCCTTAGTGAGGAGTACCACTTGGAACTGTTCCACAACCAGGACCTGCTGCCACCAGGTATGTTAACAGTACATTGTGAAAGCCCTTAGTGAGGAGTACCACTTGGAACTGTTCCACAACCAGGACCTGTTGCCACCAGGTATGTTAACAGCACATTGTGAAAGCCCTTAGTGAGGAGTACCACTTGGAACTGTTCCACAACCAGGACCTGTTGCCACCAGGTATGTTAACAGTACATTGTGAAAGCCCTTAGTGAGGAGTACCACTTGGAACTGTTCCACAACCAGGACCTGTTGCCACCAGGTATGTTAACAGTACATTGTGAAAGCCCTTAGTGAGGAGTACCACTTGGAACTGTTCCACAACCAGGACCTGTTGCCACCAGGTATGTTAACAGTACATTGTGAAAGCCCTTAGTGAGGAGTACCACCTGGAACTGTTCCACAACCAGGACCTGTTGCCACCAGGTATGTTAACAGTACACAGCGAAAGCCCTTAGTGAGGAGTACCACCTGGAACTGTTCCACAACCAGGACCTGCTGCCACCAGGTATGTTAACAGCACATTGTGAAAGCCCTTAGTGACGAGTACCACCTGGAACTGTTCCACAACCAGGACCTGCTGCCACCAGGTATGTTAACAGTACATTGTGAAAGCCCTTGGTGAGGAGTACCACTTGGAACTGTTCCACAACCAGGACCTGTTGCCACCAGGTATGTTAACAGTACACAGCGAAAGCCCTTGGTGAGGAGTACCACCTGGAACTGTTCCACAACCAGGACCTGTTGCCACCAGGTATGTTAACAGTACACAGCGAAAGCCCTTGGTGAGGAGTACCACTTGGAACTGTTCCACAACCAGGACCTGTTGCCACCAGGTATGTTAACAGTACACAGCGAAAGCCCTTGGTGAGGAGTACCACCTGGAACTGTTCCACAACCAGGACCTGTTGCCACCAGGTATGTTAACAGTACATTGTGAAAGCCCTTGGTGAGGAGTACCACTTGGAACTGTTCCACAACCAGGACCTGTTGCCACCAGGTATGTTAACAGTACACAGCGAAAGCCCTTGGTGAGGAGTACCACCTGGAACTGTTCCACAACCAGGACCTGCTGCCACCAGGTATGTTAACAGTACACAGCGAAAGCCCTTGGTGAGGAGTACCACCTGGAACTGTTCCACAACCAGGACCTGTTGCCACCAGGTATGTTAACAGTACACAGCGAAAGCCCTTGGTGAGGAGTACCACCTGGAACTGTTCCACAACCAGGACCTGCTGCCACCAGGTATGTTAACAGTACACAGCGAAAGCCCTTGGTGAGGAGTACCACCTGGAACTGTTCCACAACCAGGACCTGCTGCCACCAGGTATGTTAACAGTACACAGCGAAAGCCCTTAGTGAGGAGTACCACTTGGAACTGTTCCACAACCAGGACCTGCTGCCACCAGGTATGTTAACAGTACATTGTGAAAGCCCTTAGTGAGGAGTACCACCTGGAACTGTTCCACAACCAGGACCTGCTGCCACCAGGTATGTTAACTGTACACATCGAAAGCCCTTAGTGAGGAGTACCACTTGGAACTGTTCCACAACCAGGACCTGCTGCCACCAGGTATGTTAACAGCACATTGTGAAAGCCCTTAGTGAGGAGTACCACTTGGAACTGTTCCACAACCAGGACCTGTTGCCACCAGGTATGTTAACAGTACACAGCGAAAGCCCTTGGTGAGGAGTACCACCTGGAACTGTTCCACAACCAGGACCTGTTGCCACCAGGTATGTTAACAGTACATTGTGAAAGCCCTTGGTGAGGAGTACCACTTGGAACTGTTCCACAACCAGGACCTGTTGCCACCAGGTATGTTAACAGTACACAGCGAAAGCCCTTGGTGAGGAGTACCACCTGGAACTGTTCCACAACCAGGACCTGCTGCCACCAGGTATGTTAACAGTACACAGCGAAAGCCCTTGGTGAGGAGTACCACCTGGAACTGTTCCACAACCAGGACCTGTTGCCACCAGGTATGTTAACAGTACACAGCGAAAGCCCTTGGTGAGGAGTACCACCTGGAACTGTTCCACAACCAGGACCTGCTGCCACCAGGTATGTTAACAGTACACAGCGAAAGCCCTTGGTGAGGAGTACCACCTGGAACTGTTCCACAACCAGGACCTGCTGCCACCAGGTATGTTAACAGTACACAGCGAAAGCCCTTAGTGAGGAGTACCACTTGGAACTGTTCCACAACCAGGACCTGCTGCCACCAGGTATGTTAACAGTACATTGTGAAAGCCCTTAGTGAGGAGTACCACCTGGAACTGTTCCACAACCAGGACCTGCTGCCACCAGGTATGTTAACTGTACACATCGAAAGCCCTTAGTGAGGAGTACCACTTGGAACTGTTCCACAACCAGGACCTGCTCCACAACCAGGACCTGCTGCCACCAGGTATGTTAACAGTACACAGCGAAAGCCCTTAGTGAGGAGTACCACTTGGAACTGTTCCACAACCAGGACCTGCTGCCACCAGGTATGTTAACTGTACACATCGAAAGCCCTTAGTGAGGAGTACCACCTGGAACTGTTCCACAACGATGACCTGCTGCCACCAGGTAGGTTAACTGTGCATTGTGAAAGCCCTTAGTGAGGAGTACCACTTGGAACTGTTCCACAACCAGGACCTGCTGCCACCAGGTATGTTAACAGTACACAGCGAAAGCCCTTGGTGAGGAGTACGTGTACATGTATATTTATTTGCATGTCCAAACCTAGTAGGCCTACATCAGTATTGTCAGGATCACATGATTAAATCTAATATTGACAATGAGTCTAATACTGAGATGATGCTTGTTGTAGCTGCAAAACGTTTCAGCCGTATTGATGAACCACACAGATCTTGTAGGCTATTTACAAAATTAGTAAAGTTTGCACATACTGCATCCACTCTCCCCCCCCCCCCCCCCCCCAAAAAAAAAAAAAAAAACCAGAGAGAAAGAAATACTGAGCGAGTGTGAGTTTGAATAATTTTTACATGCTCATATACCACTAGAGTTTCGAGCATGTCTGCCCCGGGGCCTCTCTCTGGATAGCCAGCGACTTGCTCTGGGACAGAACAAAAAAAATTAAGGGGACATTTTGAAATTTACATCCAAAAATTAAATAGTGGGCCTTTAAGATATTGATGCGCATCTGTAATAGTGAGCTGTTGGTAAAATACACTGTATAAATACACTCTACTGACGTATGTTTAGGATGATTGTGTCATATCACAAAAATGATCTCCCCCTTGGAAATTATTTTAGAAGCTGTGCCTGTTGTTGGTTACATGCAGACTACTCATGAACACCATCATTCCAACTTTCCATTCCTATCATTTCCCTCCCTACCCTTACCTTATTACCTTCCTTATCCTCAACATTATTACGTACACCCACAGAATGCTGTATGGATAACCTGGGGGTGGGTGGGATGGGGGGTCGACACTGTGATAGGATGCTATTTGGGTGGGGTAGGGCTTAGGCAGTTTTGACCGATAGGGAGCCTGGTTAGGAGGCCTCCCTCCACCAGCGCATCGATCCCATGAAAATCCAACCCAGTGACTGTGGGTGCCCGCCTGGATGTTTGGATGTATCCTGGATTGGATGTAAGACTAACATTTTCCTCCAGGGCTCTAAAAGAAAAATTAAGATTATTTATACATGTAAGTTTACATTAGCCTGACTGAAAATATGCACCAACTAATTACCTAATAAAGCAATATTAATTATAATATATATTTTATATGGCACCCCGAATTTATTATAAATTCCCACTATTATTTTTATACTATTTAGGCCATAATTTCTAAATTGTCCCACTCATCTTACACCTCCCACTTCCCCTTCCTCTTCCTGTCCCAGAATTGGCCACTGGCAAGGTCAGCGGTTAAATCCGGGATGGGCGTGCCTGAACTTAATGCATGTTAAAAGAGTTCCCTTCCCTTCCCTTGCAAGTTCTGCACTTACTGTACATCATAAAGATTTTCTGTTGTTATCATGTTAGAGTAAGATGGAATGCCATTCTCCAGGAACTCTTGATTCAGTTTTATCTATCTATTGATCAAGAACCACTAAATTGTTGATGAAAAATATTTGTGCAGAAAATATCGGGTCTACTAAAGTATAGTTTCATTAGGTTAATAAGGAATGGAGTGTTCTTAACATTAATGTTTATGCTAAAAGGGCCCTTAGGTTGTATGGTGACCGATCCTTGTTATGTCCGTCTTATATATGTACTTCAACTTCAAACCAGTTTTTACATGCCTATATACACTGGGGTTCAGGCATGTCCCCCCCTGGTCTTATCCCTGGCAGGGCCAGCGATTCGACCAGGGGGAGAGGGGTTGAAAAATAAGGGGATAATTTGGAAGTTTAACCTAAATTAAAATGGATTTTAAATTTTTAGATGTGTCCGCCTGAACAAATGTTGTAAGTGTTATTAAATTAATGGTATTTAGTTGACACTATTTTAGACCAGGCTTTCTAAATTTATATTATACTTTATTTAGTATTAAACTATATTTAAGCCCTGGAGGAAAGGTTAACGATCGGGGTGGGCTTCGCGCCCAATCATGGTTTGTGATCCAACACCCTGGTGTGAATTTTCACCACCACACCGGGCCGGACCCCCACGGCGGGTGGCAGGCGGGCAGGGGAGGTCAGACAAACCTAGCCCTAACACTAACTCCCAATCACCAACGCCCTACCGCCCTATTTCTGGCATACCCATCCCCCCTCCCTCCGGCCATGGGAGGCCATTCCGGCAAGTGGTGATCAGTGGAAGTATGGTGAGCTTTTGAAGGCTCTGTTACACACCTAGGTGTGTTTTTGGTTGTATCAACCATTGTATAAAATAGGCCACAAGGTGATGGCCAAATCTTGGCCATAAGGTGATGGCCAAGAGGCTGGGGTCATGAGAGATGACCCCTTTAGTTGGTTTTTTCCAGCCGCCGAGCTCGTGTGGAGATATGAAACGTATTTGGATGAAAGTTTTGGAGTAAGTAGTCCTCAAAGAATTCTTCTCATTTGCCGCAAGTACAGTTTTATATGTACAATTTGTTCTTGTATTTATAGGCTGTCTTGTTCAGAAATTAACAGCCAATGGAAGCCGAAATGTCTTACCTTGTACAACCAATGAGGAGAGCTGTTACTACATTGGAAGATCACTTCTTCACAATGAGTCTAAAGCTGCTATGAGCATTTGCAAAGGCTTGGTATTCCATTAATGTTTTTAAATAATTGTATTTTCTGTTTTATTCAATTTAATCCTTGAATGTTTTGATATTTATTTTCACAGTAATATTTAGTGTGTGACAATTAATTAATTGTGATGGGTTGAGAATAGCCAACAAACAGTTATGTGGCCTTTGATCTATTATATTAAAAAAACCCAACATTATTCTAATTTTTACATACATGTACAGCTGAAAGTGGCAGAAGCTAATTATATTTGCAAACTGCCTGTAAGACAAAACTGCACAGATACTTCACACGTGTACATGTAGAGATAGACTTGCTCAAGAAGTCACCTTTGATAAGTAGTCACTAAGGCCTCCACGAGTCCAAAATATTGGACTCTAGTACTCGAGGGTCAAACTTGACCCGGACCCGAGTACCTGACACAAGATGATATTAAGACTAAGGAATAAAGTAAATTAGCATTATGCATATTAATTCCAGCGCTGAACATGGATGCCAGATCATGCCATTGTATTGTATTCCACACATTCGACTTTAAATTAGTTTTTCCTCCATATGGCAAAATGACGTAAAATGTTTTTTAATTAAATGAGAGTGCTCTTCCTTGCACGGGTACTCGAGTCCTGTGAATGGTCTCTAGTCTTGCTAGATTTGGCCCGTGCCCAAGTACTCTTTGATAACCTAGTGGTCACTTGTCTTAAGCATCCACATTGTTATTCTGCAAAATCATCACATGTAGTCATTTACATTATAATTGATTTCAGCATGGAATTATCAGCGTTTCAGATCATGAACTGGTCATTCTGCCGATTAGAGCCGATCACGCTGGCCATGTTGGTGACCGAGACAGCTACCTCCATGTTGTCTACAGACGTCCAGGCAGTGGGAAAACTTGTCACATGACAGGTGATAACAAAGTCAATCTCATTTACACTGTGCTTTAATATGAGGGTGTGCTTTTATTGTTTAAGAATGTAGTACAAACATGGTTACTTCAAGGGTGGATCTAGGATTTTCACTGAGGGTGGGGTGTGTGTGAAAATATAACAACCTCTTGAGATCAGCCAAGTCAGATGAAGCCTAATTCACCTTCATTGTCAGTATATATAATACTGGTGTTTATGTAGTATACAAATACTTTACATTTAAATGCATTGTCGAAAATGTTAATGCACATTTTTAGAAAAAAGACCTGTCATTTCAGGGGTGAGGATGATGGACCCATCTAAAATGGATATTTGGTATTGCATACATGTATGTTACATCTTTATTCATGGTACTTGCAATACAGTGTATTAATACGGTATAAAATAATTAAATTAATTATGTTTACTGGTCAAAATTATTTCAAGATCAAATGTATACCTTGACTTCTGAAAGAAAGAAGTCAACTCAAAAATGAAGAAAAATGGCATATTAACATAAAACATTTATTCTGATATTCATCATCAAGCATCTATTCACTTTAAGCAATAATTTTCCATTAATTATGCATCACAAGTTAACACTCATTATTAGGGACTTTTGTTGCGTGTGTGTGTGTGTGTGTGTGTGTGCGTGCGTGTGTGCGTGCGTGCGTGCGTGCACACACACACACACATGCACATGATTGATTTGTGCCATTTTTAAAAGTGCCTTTTTTCTGTTCCAATTTTGAAAACATCAGGTATGGTTATTATTTCAGAGCTACATGACCATATCTATAATTATTATCTTTTTTTTCTTGGTTTTAGATTTGGGTGTCCTGAACGATGAATTCAGAATTGCAAGTCACAGGGTTCGACGTCAGAGTGATAAAAAATATTTGGAATTGTTGGTTGTGGTTGATGCAGACATGTTTAAATTGCATGGAAATGACACACAGAGATTTACACTGACAGCTGTGAACATAGTGAGTGTTGTTTATAAACCATAATGTCATGTCACTCACCTTCACATTACAGCAACTGTTTGACTTGTGTGTAATGTTAAAATGTACACAGAGAGCCATTTAATACTTGGTTAACTGTCTGGGTTTTTTTTTTTTTTTTTTAAACACCACAAATATTTAACACAGAGACAAAGACATGTTTTTTTAACTGTCTGGTTAACATTGTAGTTACTTAACCAGTCAGAAGTTAATATTTAGCCTACAATATAATTTTTTTAGAATATCTGTTAATGACCAAGAAAGCTAATAAACATATAACATGTTTTAATATCATGGAATCGAGTCCACATTAAAAGATTAAAAGATGATAATTAGTTCACCATCTTGATCACAAATATCAAGATTAAACTATATTCAGATCAAATTTTTAATCTTGTGAGTTTTGGTATTCAAATTAAAGTGACAGACCCTAGTTGTTAAACACTACAAAGTATTTTTCACTATTAAAGCCGTTTTTGTTAATTTAAATGAGAAGTACTTACATTTTATTATTTACAATATTAATTTTGGTACACCTGAAGTGGTTCTGGTTCTGAATTTTTCATCATTTTAAAAACGCACATTTGTCTGAGAATTAATAGTTATCGAGACAACCTTTAGTTATTTTTAGACAGTATATCTCTGTTATAACCTCATGCAAATGTGTGTTGCAGGTTTGTCGAGTCACTAAACTTAAAGTCCATTTGTACGGGCTGAAACTAGGGTCTGTGTCTTTAAACAAAATTGCAAACACTTTAGGAAGCAATTGAGATAAAAATATTAACTAACATGAAAAAGTAATTTGTAGAGAATGTTCAGACATGAAGTAATTGCAATGTTTTACAATCACACTTGACATACATTTAACAAACACAGCATCACAGATGTATTTGCATTTATTCAAGTCATAAAACTTCTTGTTTTAATAACAGGTTTTTTTGTTTTTTGTTTAACATTTCCATTTTTTTGTTACTATGACAACAGTGTAAAAGACTGTATATTAAATGCACGCAACTGCCTGTAAAATGTTATAATTATTTATTTTATACTGGACATCAAATATCATGACTTCCAAGACATATACATTAAATGTTTATTATTGTAGGCTGCTCTTCGTTTTCTGGATGGCAGCTTGGGTGACCAGATTATTTTATCAGTTGTAACACTGACAATTCTGCATGAAGATCAGGTAACTACATGTAATAATAGAAAACAATGGAATGAATACTGAATTTAGTTCATAAACATTTTTATTCTAATGTCATGGTGGGGTGAGACTGAGCTCAGTCAGTAGGGTGCTGACCTCAGGTGCTTTGGTTGTAGGTTTGAACCCTCTGGGTTTGTTTCATCCCAACCAGTGCCCATGACTGGGAGGCCTATATCAAAGACTGGGCTATGTGCTTTCTTGTCTATGCATATAAAAGATCCCTTGCTGCTAATAAATTAAATACCACAAGATTATTTTAGACCGATTCTTTTCATATTCCCAACTTCCCCATTTATAAACTACATGTAGGTCAATATTGTCCCCATCATTGTACCTCTGTCCTGGACCAACCCACTTACCATGCCAGAGACAGGGGCCAAGGGGACATGTCTGACCCTTGAAAGGATATGGCTATGTAAAAACTGTTTTGAGTGTTGAGAATGGAATATAAATCAATTATGAAATTTTTGATATCCTTTAGCCAATGATAAAGAAATCAATGTGATCTAATGGTGTCATTAAAGAAAACAAACCTTTTTTCCTAATCTCATAATGATCACAGATTTTGTATTACTTTTTACTATCATAATTAAACTTGTGTAGCGATTTAAAAATATAACACGTTGCACATACACATATGTTTGCATGGTACACTATGCACTATAAAAATATTAGTGTAAAATCGGTCACATATGTATGAAATAGTAATTATGTCTCTGTAATTTTGCAGAAAGATCTAGAAATAACCAATGATGCTGACTTTACACTGAATTCATTTTGTGAGTGGCAGGAGCGCTTCAACCCAGCTGATGATGAACACCCTCAGCATGCTGATGGGGCGGTGCTCATTACCAGGTTGGTCAAGGCTTACAGAACCGATTCTAGCTTCAGGCTTACACGGTTCTAAACATTTCACCTCTTCACAATTAGTCTACAAAAATATCATTTTGCATTTTTGTCTCGCCTTTAAGGAGGTAAAAACTGAGATACATTGTATAGGTATTACTTTTCAGGCTTTTTCCAGCCAGTGCACAATGACTGGTATATCAAAGGCTGTGGTATGTGCTATCCTGTCTGTGGGATGGTGCATATAAAAGATCCTTTGCTACTAATGTAAAAATGTTGTGACTATGTCAGAATTACCAAATGTTTGACATCCAATAGCCGATTATTTAAATCATTGTGCTCTAGTGGTGTCTTTAAACAAAACACAAAAACTTACTATTCAGGAGGCAGCAATGGTGTGAACTTTTGCTTTAAGGTTAATGTTAAAGTTTCGTATTTAAGTCCATTTCTCACAGACTATAAGTTCTTCAGTAATGAATCTATTATTGATACAGAATAAGTTTATGGTAGTCATTTAAATCCCCCCTAGAATTCTTGTTCAAATTTAATAATATATATTTTTTATTCCATTGTGAAGATGAGACTGGAACCAACTATTTAAATAATTATTTTGCATTTGACAGCAATAGTAACTATTTGTAAACATACATGATATATGGTGTATATAATTACATCAGGCCATAATCTAGCTAGCAAAATGAATTTTTTCTTTACCAAAAGTCTACTCGAGTCGCCAAGTTATTAGCAGTAGTGAGAAGGTGAAATTGCCATAATATTTTGGACCTAATCTGATTTCAAAAAACAAAATCACACAACAGAAATCAAGACCCTGACTTAATTTCATGATATACCGGTAATTGATATTTTGTGAGAAAATAACTGGGTTTCTCTATTTTTTTTATGTTCAACAAATAATTTGAAGAAATGATTTGCTTGCCCAGAGCTACAATGTAGCTCCATTGCTGCACACCTTAATGTCTTGTAAAGGAAAATGATTTTATTAATATAAAAGTTTGAAGGTCTACTTTCTTTTATGTGCCTGATGTGAGTTATATTCATATACAACTGACAAGAATACATGTAGTACCGGTAGTACATTGTTACAGTTGTTACTAAAGTTAATATTTGTGATAAATAGAGGATAATAAACGAGTTAACAGTTATTTTCAAATTTATGTCCCGAGTGAAATAATTTTCAGTTGTCACTAGCTTTTGCGAGTGACAAATGAAAATTATTTCACGAGGGACATAAATTTGATAATAACTGGTACCGAGTTTGTTATTCTATTTATTACCTCAGCTATTTTTTGTCTAAAAGCCTTGGTGTTGGACACATATGCACATACATGTATAGAAACGATATAAACCACTTTACGCACTGTTCTAAGTGTTGCTATAACTTTGTAATTTAATCACATTCATAGATGATTTTCAAAAACAAAAGTTCTCTTTATTCTGGTACAAAATCTATAATGAATTGCATTAAAATGACACTTTGTTATAAATTTAACACTAAAAACAGACAGCCATAAATGCAAACTCTTTAAACTATATGACATCATTGTGTGTGTTTGCCAAATCGTGATAACGTCACATTTAGTACCGACAAGATTATTGATTTGTAAGCATCAAATCATCCAATAGTAGTGTATATTAGACCAATGCATGATAATTTCTCAGTGAGAAATTATGATTTTTATTTTCACCGTGCCTGCTGGGGTATTAGTTACATGTATGCATATATTTAGAATATGTATCTTTAACACTGGTGTCTTATCTAATTTTATTTTATTCTAAATGTGGATATTATGTACTAAAAAAATGAATAAATAATTTTTTTAAAAAGAACCCCAACTTGTTTAGTGTCATAGCTCACTTGGCACTTTGTGTGTCTGTGTTTTTACTTTGGCACCAGACTGTATACCAATGCATGCCACGCCACATTTTTTCGGCCACATTAATTTGAGTAATGTCATAAAATCTAATTGTTACTTTCATTTTAATAAGGCTGTCATGGGACACACAGAAATATAGAATTGTCTAAACAGTCTGTTCATAAAATATCTCACTATAGCCCATTTGTGTCAAAAGGTAACTACTTAATAATATCACATTTTTAATAAAACATTCAATTGTTACCCGAACTAGAGGTATTATTTTATTAAAATATTATAATTAGAACAGTGTATAATTCAGAATTTTTTCTGAATGAACGCAAAACATGGTGAAACATGTAATGTACCAATATTCACTTCACCTATTTTTATCAAACTTCTCCCCTTTCGTCTGGGAAGGGACAAGTCACTTTTACTTTTTCATTTCTACATGTAGATTAGGGTCTAATACATGTATTTAAAAATACATCTAATATGTATTTAATAATTATGTTATGAATGCATTATAAAGCTTTTCCTTTATAACTGCTGTAATATTATTTTATTTATGGTATACATTTTAAAAATTATACAGACGCAATATTGCCAGTCATGGACGTGAGTCGACATCTGGTTTGGCCTACTATGGTGGAATCTGTCGCCGCATGCAGCGGTGTTCTGTGGTTCAGGACTCTGGTCTAGATCTGGGTTTGACTGTCGCTCATGAACTTGCTCACAGGTACTTCCCTTTATCATCTAGCAGCTACATGTGATATGTGACACATTTTAAACATTAATTTTGATATGGGAACAAATTCGTAATGCCTCATACAAGAAATTCAATTATACATGTCACATGATTGGCAGTGCACAAGTTTAACATTTACCATCTGATATGAGTCATATTACAGACCAAACTGATAACCCAGTGAGCAAGGTTTTCTTTCTGGAAAATCTAATGCTTAAAAATGTAAAATTTCAAGTAGATTTAAAAAAAACAAAAAACAACAACAACAACAACAAATGTAGCAAAACTGCCCCTCCCCACTGATGCACCCAGGGCCATAGCTAGCAGAAATAAGCATTAATAGAATTATACTGTTTAAATATCTCTCATTCTTCTTACTCCAGGGTGTATTGACAACACTACTGACCATGTACTCTGTATCACATGATAATAAGGCTGTCCTGGGACACACACACACATAGAATTATCTAAACAGTCTGTTAATAAAATACCTTACTATAGCCCATTTGCATCAAAAGGTAACCAATGAACTGGAATGTAACTCTGTAATTAATTATAATGCTAAAACTCATAAAAAATATTATTAAGTTTTAAATCCATATCAACCTTAGTAACATTGTTTACCAAATATTTTAAATATATGTAACTTAACAAAATCTTACCATCAAATTGCACAGTTTAAATTTCCTTTTCATTCAGCGATGAAGGGTAATTGGTGAAACAGCCAATGTTAGGTAACTGTGCATGCAATTCAGACTTTCGTCTGTGTTCTGCATAACAATTACTAATTGCAACATTTTGCCTTAATCTCTCTGTTAAAAGTGAAATTTAATCTGTACAATTTGTTAGTAATTTTTTTTAACAAATTTCTAAATTTACACTGATATTTTGTTTTATATAAAAAAAGGTTACAGGATGGGGTTAAAACTTAATAATATGTTTTTATATGATCTTTAACATTATTTGTTGTGGAGGTACACGTCAGTTAAGTGCTTCCATTTTGATGCAAATAGACTATACTGGAGAATAACAGCTTTTGTTTACCATATCATAATGCTCAGTTGTGCTGTAAGTGTTTTCTGATCTTAGCCTAGGTATTCACCATGATGGCGATGGAAACCACTGCCGACCAGACAAGTACATCATGGCTGCCAGCAGCAGTTGGGGACACACAGCCTTTCAGTGGTCCAGCTGCAGTGCAAGGGAACTCAAGGCATTGTTAAGGTTCAAAGACAAATATTTTGTAATCTGAATGGCTCAGCATTATTGTGGTTTAGGGTGGTATGTTAAAACTTGTAGATGACATGCATTTGATATAGTGAGACTTTCATTGCAATAGTTGGAACAAAGAGAACTTCATTTTCCTACACTTATGATACATTTTTAGTCCTTAAATAACAATTAAGAACCAAAATATTTAGTTTAGTTAGACATATTTGTAACATAACTTGTAATTTCTATTTTTATAGTGGTTTTCTAAAGTAGCACTTAAGTATTGTCAGCAAGTATAATTTTTGTCTTGACTTGACAACGTCAAAAGGTGAGATTCAGATATTGCTTTTCCAGTGGCAGTGATAATGTCAACGTTTGTTTTTAATTCCAGCATTAGACTTTTGCGTTTGTAAGCCGTCACCGTCCCAATATCTATACATGTTTTACTGACTTAGTGACGGATCTCTCTTGTACTGACAGACGAAGTGATTCCAGCTGTCTTCTTGATGCTCCGGTCAGAAGTTTGAAGTTGAGCAACCAAAAACCTGGATCAGTGTATGATGCCAATGATCAATGTCGTTTGGTATGGGGAGATAACTCTCATATTTGTGAAGGAACCAGCTTGTCTCAGCGATATGGGGTATCAGTTTTAATAACTTGTAGATGATTAATATGTTATAATCAGTTTTGTTATAATTATAGTGATATGTTGTGAATTTAAAAAAACATTTTGCTTACACAGAGAAATATAGAATATCAGGTTACTACATTTTGATATCGTGGTTATTTGGTGAGGTTTAGATAACGGTGTAACAGGCGAGCTTCAACAAGCCTATTACACCGTTATCGAACCAAGCCAAATAACCACTTGATATCAAAACGTAGTAACCTGATACTTTTTCAAGTTATATATTTGTAATATGTTTCAGTCAAAAGTAGTATAGAAACTATTAGTTTTATTGTTAAGAAACTACTTCCGGAAGTTGGACAATAGCAGGTGCCCAAAAGCATCTTGGGAATGGCATAGCTAGCCTAAAAGTATATGTGTTTCCAAATTTTAAGTAAACTACTTTGATTATATTTAAGTCTGTTGTGTCATATTACAAGTTTATGTGTGACCTGAAGATCTACATCACTGGCTGCTAGTGACTGACATCAGACGCTGTTCCCAATATAAACATTCTTTGCAGAAAGCTACTTGCATTTTTGTTTCAAAATGTTTAATTAAAAATGCTGGCTAGTTCTGAATGGGAGCGAATAATGGAGAATTGAAAAATAAGAGGTAATTTGATGTTACAGGAAGTGTAAATGTTATATTTATTTATGCAGTTCAACAATTATTGCTGTAAATGGATGTTTGAAAAATAAGAAAACTATCAACTGAAAATTGAGCAAACATTTTGTCATGCGCACAACTCATTTCCTAGTAACATGATAACACATTCTAGTGACATGATAGCACTTTGAATTATCAGGTAGGGGTTATCAGGTCAATAGGAAGCATGGTTGCATGATACAATTTTTTTATAGATGACTAGGTAAACCAACATTTTCCCAGTATATCAGAAAATCTACATGTATATAAACCATTCCTTGCAAAGGACTGATATGTATTTTCAAAGTGAATATAATACAAATTCTATACTGTAAACGAAATATTGTATGTAATGAGACACCGTCTTTTAGATTTTGACCTTTATTGAAAAAATGGTATCAATAAAATAAATAATTTAGTAACACAAAATATGTGTCATATTTTCTTTTCATACGTTAACCCAATTTCTCACTTAAGCACATCTAAACTGTATGGAAGAAGGAAGGGATCATCAAGTGAGCAGAAAGAAATGGATACCCATAACACACTGTAACAGTTTAGCAATTGACTGGGATGTTCAGATATAAACTTTTTAAAAGTGTGGAGAAGGTGGGAGGCAATGCTAAGAATAGATGAAAAGAGGAAGAATGTTTTGTTCATTTTTAAAAAGTAAAATATTATTTGCAACCATTTTGTTTTTGTCTTTGCCAGGATGAGTGTGCTATTCTAGTGTGTTTCAGTCCGACAGACCCAACAACCTGTGTGACATCAAACTCTCCCAGAATGGATGGAACAGAATGTGGGGATAAAAAGGTGAGATATTAATTCAGCTATAGTTACATGTAATATAATACCAGCCTCGGTGGTGCAGTGGTTAAGCCATCAGACTACAGGCTGGTAGGTACAGGGTTCACAGCCCGGTACCAGCTCCAGCCTAGAGTGAGTTCTTAAGGGTTCAGTAGGTAGGTGTAAGGCCTCTTCTCTCTCACTAACCACTAACCAACTAACAACTAACTCACTGTCCTGGACAGACAGCCCAGATAGCTGAGGTGTGTGCCCAGGACAGGGTGCTTGAACCTTAATTTGATATAAGCACAGAAAAAAAAAGTTGAAATGAAATGCAATATAACGATTTAATGATGATGCACTAATCAATCACTTTGGTTATGTTTTTCTGATGGTTCCCTGGTTTAATTGATCAATAGTTTACTATTTTTTCTGTTGTAGTTAAACATAAATTTATAGATCTTGTATCTACTTTAGTACAGCTTAATTCAGTGTCATTTTACTAACAGCTATAAGGAATTAATAAGAAAATAAATAACTTAGGAGACTAATCATTAGAAATACCAGTTTTGTTTTAAAATATTTTAAATGTGTAGTAATTTTAATATTGAAAGATTTGTAGAATGTTCTAATTAAAACCCATTGTCCAACAAGTCTGTTTTAAATTTCAAATTATGTATGATTGACAAGTCATGTTGCATAGATGTTTTATAGGTTAGTTAACTAACTCATATCCCGTTTTGATATATTGATGTAGTTAACCGACACAGTTCTCTTTTTGATATAGTAGTTTAGTTAATTGACTCACTTCCTTTTTTGATATATTGGTGTAGTTAACTGATATAATTCCCTTTGTGATGTAGTGGTGTATTCGAGGTCAGTGTGTGGACTATGGAACAAATGGTCCAGATGCAGTTAATGGTGGCTGGTCAAAATGGGACAATGACTGGTCCCTTTGTTCACGGACTTGTGGAGGAGGTGTTCAGTACAAGAGAAGAATGTGCAGTGAGCCCAAGTAAGAAACCACTGAATCTGGTGGTGGTGTGTGTGTATGTGTGTGTGTGCGTGCGTACATGCATGTGTGTGTGCGTGCGTACATGCATGTGTGTGTGCGTGCGTACATGCATGTGTGTGTGCGTGCGTACATGCATGTGTGTGTGCATGAGTCGGTGGGTGGTTTGGGTACCATACAGTTATTTACCTGTCATTGCTTGTCCGTCTGTCTTTCTAAAGGTACAGTGTTTACAAATGAAGACTGGAGATACTATTTAAATTTGGGGTTTTTATGCTTTTTCTTTGTAGACCAATGTATGGTGGAAAACAGTGTGAAGGAGAAAATATCATGGCCAGGCTGTGTAACACAGAGGTAAATACCACCGGATAGTTAATATATGCTATGTAGCGATAAACTGTGGGATATCTGGTGAAGTTTACTTAATAAAATCTGGTAGTTAGTATATGCTATGTAATGATAAACTGTGGGATATCTGGTGAAGTTTACTTAATAAAATCTGGTAGTTAGTATATGCTATGTAATGATAAACTGTGGGATATCTGGTGAAGTTTACTTAATAAAATCTGGTAGTTAGTATATGCTATGTAATGATAAACTGTGGGATAAAGTTTACTTAATAAAATCTGGTAGTTAGTATATGCTATGTAAGGATAAACTGCGGGATATCTGGTGAAGTTTACTTAATAAAATCTGGTAGTTAGTATATGCTATGTAAGGATAAACTGCGGGATATCTGGTGAAGTTTACTTAATAAAATCTGGTAGTTAGTATATGCTATGTAATGATAAACTGTGGGATATCTGGTGAAGTTTACTTAATAAAATCTGGTAGTTAGTATATGCTATGTAATGATAAACTGGGATATCTGGTGAAGTTTACTTAATAAAATCTGGTAGTTAGTATATGCTATGTAATGATAAACTGGGATATCTGGTGAAGTTTACTTAATAAAATCTGGTAGTTAGTATATGCTATGTAATGATAAACTGTGGGATATCTGGTGAAGTTTACTTAATAAAATCTGGTAGTTAGTATATGCTATGTAATGATAAACTGCGGGATATCTGGTGAAGTTTACTTAATAAAATCTGGTAGTTAGTATATGCTATGTAATGATAAACTGCGGGATATCTGGTGAAGTTTACTTAATAAAATCTGGTAGTTAGTATATGCTAT
Source organism: Gigantopelta aegis (assembly GCF_016097555.1). Lineage (NCBI taxonomy): Eukaryota > Metazoa > Mollusca > Gastropoda > Neomphalida > Peltospiridae > Gigantopelta > Gigantopelta aegis. The sequence goes on from NC_054708.1 coordinate 36,309,571, forward strand.
GTAATGATAAACTGTGGGATATCTGGTGAAGTTTACTTAATAAAATCTGGTAGTTAGTATATGCTATGTAATGATAAACTGCGGGATATCTGGTGAAGTTTACTTAATAAAATCTGGTAGTTAGTATATGCTATGTAATTAAACTGCGGGAGTTTACTTAATAAAATCTGGTAGTTAGTATATGCTATGTAATGATAAACTGCGGGATATCTGTTGAAGTTTACTTAATAAAATCTGGTAGTTAGTATATGCTATGTAATGATAAACTGTGGGATATCTGTTGAAGTTTACTTAATAAAATCTGGTAGTTAGTATATGCTATGTAATGATAAACTGCGGGATATCTGGTGAAGTTTACTTAATAAAATGGCGCTGTGTTATACAGTACCATACTTACACCACCCTATAATTGACACACTTTGCATAATATTGTATCATAACTTTCCATTACATTTCAAACGTATATGAAATAAAGCTATTTAGTGCATAACATGGTATCAACCCTTTGTATTTAGAACTGTAACAATGTAAACATTTTAAAAGACTAAATGAAGGCACTTTTGGTAAAAAATATTTAACATTTCAAACATTTGTTATGCTAAGAAACATAACGAATAGAATTTGGCAAACAGCATATTATGATGTAGTGTGTAAATGTTTTACATAGAATGAACTCTGAATGTTAAATTAAATGTACACTGTTTGTTACTAATAACAGATAAGAGATGAAAGTCAGTAATAGCAACATTTGGGATCTGAATTTAGGACTGAGAAATGCTTACAAATATATTTTGAGAGACTGTGGTTTCAAATGTTTTATAGCCTATAATGTTAACTACACACTTGTTTAAACTAAGGTGTGCAGTGCAAGTAAGGTGGAATTTACAGCAGAACAGTGTGCAGCTACGGATAGCAGACCCTTGCTTGGAGTCAAACACCATTGGGTGCCACATACTGGACTATCGGGTAAATTGGTGAAATCAGTTAATATTTACTGAATATATTTACTTATAGTGTTTTCGAAACTCATACATTGTATGTTAACGCCATTATATATTATTTGATAAATTTACATCCAGATGTTTTCAAAATTTTCTTTTTTAGCTTTTATTTTCAGGAAATTGGAAATGTGACACATCAAGAATGGGGTGGGGGTGCCAGGAGTTGACCAGCAGGAAAAATAACTGGGCTGGGCTTTTAACTTTGAGGCAAGCAGGGATGAAAATGTAGAATTTATGTTATAATGACCCTAAATGAGAAATAATAATTTTGTCATTTCAGAACACATTTTAAAAATGAAGAATACATTTTTACTAACACGTTTTACCAATGAGGAATAACATTTGAGAACAAATTTTATAAAAGAAGAATTCATTTTTTAGCAATGAGGAATGTTATTTTTGACAAGTTATTGTCGATCTGGAAATATCACAAATTCTAAAAGATTTTAATTTTAATACCAAGTTACATGTCATTATCAGGCCTCACCCTGTTAATGGTCAAATTAGCCAATTGCTAATTTTTATATAAAGTGGCTACAACATTTAGTCTTTGGCTAAACTAAACCAAAATGTGTTCTAGTTTGAGCTCTGATCATGACTAGTAGTATCAGCAATATGGACAGTTTCTGAGAGATGATACTTTGTATAATGTTTAATATATTTTGAGTCATTTATTTGCTAACAATAACATGGGAAAGCAAGGTTTTATTTGATTACTAACTTGTGACTATATTTATAGGTGATCGTCAGTGTTAGTTTTGATGTCATGCAGTCAGTGATTTGATTTGGTTTGATGATTGACTTTTGAGTGACTATATTTTTGCAGATGATCATCAGTGTTAGTTTTGGTGTCATACAGTCAGTTATTTGACTTGAGTTGATGAGTGACTTTTGAGTGACTATATTTTTGCAGATGATCGTCAGTGTGAGTTCTGGTGTCGGGCAGTCAGTGGGAACATGTTGCAGAGACGGGGGCGGATGTTTTCAGATGGGACAGTCTGTCATGCTGAGAGGCGCCGTGGATCGTTCTTCAGGTGTTTGAGTGGCAAGTGCACGGTAGGCTGGTCTCCTGTAACACAGATCTCATGGCACTCGGTGCTCTCAGTCATGTTACAGCATGCTGCAAGACTTTCTCCAAGTCATTACTCATCACCCAGCTTAAAGGTTGCACGTCATTGTTAGGAGTCTGTTAACATCTCTTATATAAATTTATTACCCCAGCAGGCACTCATAATGGGGAAAATAAAAATCATAATTTCTCACTGAGAAATTATCATGCATTGGTCTAACGAACAATACTATTGGATGATTTGACGCTTACAAACCAATGACCTTGTTGGTACTAAATATGATATCATCACGATTTGGCAAACACACACAATGACGTCATATAGTTTAAAGAGTTTGCATTTACGGCTGTCTGTTTCTGGTGTTAAATTTATAACAAAATGTCATTTTAATGCAATTCATTATAGATTTTGTACCAGAATAAAGAGAACTTTTGTTTTTGAAAATGATCTATCAACGTGATTAAATTATAAAATTATAGCAATACTCAGAACAGTGCGTAAAGTGGTTTATATCATTTCTATACATGTATGTGTATATGAGTGTCGAAAATAAAGGCTTTTAGAGAAAAAAAAATAGCTCAGGTAATAAATAGAATAACAAACTCGGCACCAGTTATTATCAAATTTATGTCCCTCGTGAAATAATTTTCAGTTGTCACTCACTAAAGCTTGTCACAACTGAAAATCATTTCACTCAAGACATAATTTTGATAATAACTGGTAACTCGTTTATTATCCTACATGTATATGTATGTCAATAATTGTAGCATTTAAAAAATATTGCATTATTTAGGTTTGCTACTATTTTTGGATGGGTACCTAACAGGCCCTAATCTACAATTGAAGAAGTAGGAGAAGTGACTTCTGCCTTCCCAGCAGAAATGGGAAAAGTTTGATAAAGATAGGCAAAATGAACATTTATGGGTACATTTCGTAATGTTTTGCCAGTTTTTGCGTTCAATCGGAAAAATTCTGAATTTTACACTCGGTTCTAATTGTAATATTTTGATATAAAATACTACTTCGAGTAATAAAATTTAAAAACAGTTAAAATGTGATATTATTAAGTAGTTGAATATGTGCCGTTATGTTAAAATTAAAGTATTAATTCATATTTTCTGGCATTACTGAAATGAATGTGGCCGAGGATTAACAAAGCTTGACTGGTCACAGTACATGGCGTGACACGCGTCACTTTGAAAAACAATAGCCCGGTTTACGGGTGTATCTGATGAATGTCAGCATTAGACTACGATATGTATTTAATCTCTTCACAACAGAAACTGGCATGAGTATTAGCAATACTGTTTGTTGATTTTGATAATAAATTTAACATGGTAAAACATTAGTGCACATGCACAGAAACCATTTCCCATTTATAGGCTGGTTCTCGATTACTGAGAACAGTCTGGCGCCAAAGTAAAAACACTGTCCGACATATGGCGACAAGGTGCCAAGTGAGCTATGACAATAAATAAGTCAGGGTTTTGACGTCTGTTCTATGGTTTCGGTTTTGAGATCTGAATAGGTCCAGAATATTACGGCGACTTCGACTTCTCACTACTGGTAATAACTCGGCAACTTGAGCCAACTTTCGACGAAATGCTCATTTTCCGGCAAGATTAGGGCTTGACCTAAATATATATTTCTTTTTTGCTCTTGTTAAATCTTTTTGTCTTTTTGTGGTGTGTAATGGTAATGGTAGTTCCGAGCGTAATAGTGTTTCTGTTTTTGTCAGGCATTTGGTTGTGATGGGGAGATGGGTTCCTCTAGAAACTATGATGCTTGTATGGTGTGTAATGGTAATGGTAGTTCCTGTCACAAGATCACAGGCTCATACAACAAAGGAGCTAAACACAGTAAGACATCAAATTATATATATATATATAGTGTGTGTGTGTCTGTCTTAAATGTGTTTGTCTTATTTGTGTGTGTGTGCGTGTGTGTGTGTGTGTGTGTGTTGGTGATATTGTTTCTCACATCAGTATTAATTAAAACTTTCAAAGTTTACAGATTTTATTTCAAACATTTTAGCATATATTTTATTGTCATAAAGCACAAGATTGAAAATAAAACCTTATGACTGTATTGCTAAAATGTAGTTGGTGAATACATATTTAGACTGAAATTGACGATTGGCAGATTCTTTTGCAAACAAAAATAGGAACCCATGCAGGGCAAGCTGTGTCATATCTATAGAATATTATTTCATTATCAAAAAACAAACAGTGCCTCATTGTGTTTTCTCATTCTGGCATTTTAAAATGGAGGTCAGCCATGGCATCCCATGCATTTCTGTGTGATAAAATCTACATTGTAAATCCAACTGAATTTTAAGAGATTAAGTAATCACAAGATTATTGATGTTGGGGGGTGGGGGACAAAGTATACCAAATAAGAATGGCATAAACATGGAAAGCACAACATGAACAATCTGATCTACTATTTCTGGAGCATTACTAATATTTAACAATATCTTCCAACTACATGTACATCAGTTCATATTAAAACATAACAAGCGAGCAGTTCATTATTATAAAGATTAACTGTATGTATATCATTATTATAATGATTACAGTATGTATATCATTATTATAAAGATTAACTGTATGTATATCATTATTATAAAGATTAACTGTATGTATATCATTATTATAAAGATTAACTGTATGTATATCATTATTATAAAGATTACAGTATGTATATCATTATTATAAAGATTAACTGTATGTATATCATTATTATAATGATTACAGTATGTATATCATTATTATAAAGATTACAGTATGTATATCATTATTATAAAGATTAACTGTATGTATATCATTATTATAAAGATTAACTGTATGTATATCATTATTATAAAGATTAACTGTATGTATATCATTATTATAAAGATTACAGTATGTATATCATTATTATAAAGATTAACTGTATGTATATCATTATTATAATGATTACAGTATGTATATCATTATTATAAAGATTACAGTATGTATATCATTATTATAAAGATTACAGTATGTATATCATTATTATAAAGATTACAGTATGTATATCATTATTATAATGATTACAGTATGTATATCATTATTATAAAGATTACAGTATGTATATCATTATTATAATGATTACAGTATGTATATCATTATTATAAAGATTAACTGTATGTATATCATTATTATAAAGATTAACAGTATGTATATCATTATTATAAAGATTAACTGTATGTATATCATTATTATAATGATTACAGTATGTATATCATTATTATAAAGATTACAGTATGTATATCATTATTATAAAGATTACAGTATGTATATCATTATTATAAAGATTACAGTATGTATATCATTATTATAATGATTACAGTATGTATATCATTATTATAAAGATTACAGTATGTATATCATTATTATAAAGATTAACTGTATGTATATCATTATAATGATTACAGTATGTATATCATTATTATAAAGATTAACTGTATGTATATCATTATTATAAAGATTAACTGTATGTATATCATTATTATAATGATTACAGTATGTATATCATTATTATAAAGATTAACTGTATGTATATCATTATTATAATGATTACAGTATGTATATCATTATTATAAAGATTAACTGTATGTATATCATTATTATAAAGATTAACTGTATGTATATCATTATTATAAAGATTACAGTATGTATATCATTATTATAAAGATTAACTGTATGTATATCATTATTATAAAGATTAACTGTATGTATATCATTATTATAATGATTACAGTATGTATATCATTATTATAAAGATTAACTGTATGTATATCATTATTATAAAGATTAACTGTATGTATATCATTATTATAAAGATTACAGTATGTATATCATTATTATAAAGATTACAGTATGTATATCATTATTATAAAGATTAACTGTATGTATATCATTATTATAATGATTACAGTATGTATATCATTATTATAAAGATTAACTGTATGTATATCATTATTATAATGATTACAGTATGTATATCATTATTATAAAGATTAACTGTATGTATATCATTATTATAAAGATTAACTGTATGTATATCATTATTATAATGATTACAGTATGTATATCATTATTATAAAGATTAACTGTATGTATATCATTATTATAAAGATTAACTGTATGTATATCATTATTATAAAGATTAACTGTATGTATATCATTATTATAAAGATTAACTGTATGTATATCATTATTATAATGATTACAGTATGTATATCATTATTATAAAGATTACAGTATGTATATCATTATTATAAAGATTAACTGTATGTATATCATTATTATAAAGATTAACTGTATGTATATCATTATTATAATGATTACAGTATGTATATCATTATTATAAAGATTACAGTATGTATATCATTATTATAAAGATTAACTGTATGTATATCATTATTATAAAGATTAACTGTATGTATATCATTATTATAATGATTACAGTATGTATATCATTATTATAAAGATTAACTGTATGTATATCATTATTATAAAGATTACTGTATGTATATCATTTGTACTTGCAGGATACATTACTTTTGTACAAATTCCTCAGGGCTCGACATCAATAACTACAGTAAATAAGAATGCATTCTCACATATGAGTAAGTACACAATTTTATTGGTTTAATCAACAGACAAATTCTATATACTTATATACAGGGGCCTAGCTTGGGATTATCAGGTGGTACGCAGACATTTTCAGCGATGGAATAAAATATAGAGCAGTTACATCATATATTTTGATTAAAAAACCCATTTGTAATCTCAGTTGGTATGCAGCTGCATACCTGTGTATATGGAAGCTAGGCCCTTGATATATATCTCTTTAGTGGATTGTACCCAATACTTGCTCTTAAATAAGTGGTATGGCAGTACTATAATAAGTGGTATGGCAGTACTATAATAAGTGGTATGGCAGTACTATAATAAGTGGTATGGCAGTATATACTATAATAAGTGGTATGGCAGTACTATAATAAGTGGTATGGCAGTACTATAATAAGTGGTATGGCAGTATATACTATAATAAGTGGTATGGCAGTACTATAATAAGTGGTATGGCAGTACTATAATAAGTGGTATGGCAGTACTATAATAAGTGGTATGGCAGTATATACTATAATAAGTGGTATGGCAGTACTATAATAAGTGGTATGGCAGTACTATAATAAGTGGTATGGCAGTGCTATAATAAGTGGTATGGCAGTACTATAATAAGTGGTATGGCAGTATATACTATAATAAGTGGTATGGCAGTACTATAATAAGTGGTATGGCAGTACTATAGTAAGTGGTATGGCAGTATACTATAATAAGTGATATGGCAGTATATACTATAATAAGTGGTATGGCAGTACTATAATAAGTGGTATGGCAGTACTATAATAAGTGGTATGGCAGTACTATAATAAGTGGTATGACAGTATACTATAATAAATGGTATGGCAGTACTATAATAAGTGGTATGGCAGTACTATAATAAGTGGTATGGCAGTACTATAATAAGTGGTATGACAGTATACTATAATAAGTGGTATGGCAGTACTATAATAAGTGGTATGGCAGTACTATAATAAGTGGTATTGCAGTACAATAATACCCGGTAAGTGGTATGGCAGTACTATAATAAGTGGTATGGCAGTACTATAATACCCGGTAAGTGGTATGGCAGTACTATAATACCCGGTAAGTGGTATGGCAGTACTATAATACCCGGTAAGTGGTATGGCAGTACTATACTAAGTAGTATGGCAGTGCTAAGATAAGTGGTATGGCAGTGCTATGATAAGTGGTATGGCAGTATACTATAATAAGTGGTATGGCAGTACTGTAATAAGTGGTATGGCAGTACTAATATAAATGGTATGACAGTACTATAATAAGTGGTATGGCAGTACTATAATAAGTGGTATGGCAGTACTATAATAAGTGGTATGACAGTATACTATAATAAGTGGTATGACAGTACTATAATAAGTGGTATGGCAGTACTATAATAAGTGGTATGACAGTATACTATAATAAGTGGTATGGCAGTACTATAATAAGTGGTATGGCAGTACTATAATAAGTGGTATTGCAGTACTATAATACCCGGTAAGTGGTATGGCAGTACTATACTAAGTAGTATGGCAGTGCTAAGATAAGTGGTATGGCAGTGCTATGATAAGTGGTATGGCAGTACTATAATAAGTGGTATGGCAGTACTAATATAAATGGTATGACAGTACTATAATAAGTGGTATGGCAGTACTAATATAAATGGTATGACAGTACTATAATAAGTGGTATGGCAGTACTAATATAAATGGTATGACAGTACTATAATAAGTGGTATGGCAGTATACTATAATAAATGGTATGGCAGTACTATAATAAGTGGTATGACAGTACTATAATAAGTGGTATGGCAGTACTAATATAAATGGTATGGCAGTACTATAATAAGTGGTATGGCAGTACTAATATAAATGGTATGACAGTACTATAATAAGTGGTATGGCAGTATACTATAATAAATGGTATGGCAGTACTATAATAAGTGGTATGACAGTACTATAATAAGTGGTATGACAGTATACTATAATAAATGGTATGGCAGTACTATAATAAGTGGTATGGCAGTACTATAATAAGTGGTATGGCAGTACTATAATAAGTGGTATGACAGTATACTATAATAAGTGGTATGGCAGTACTATAATAAGTGGTATGGCAGTACTATAATAAGTGGTATTGCAGTACGATAATACCCGGTAAGTGGTATGGCAGTACTATAATAAGTGGTATGGCAGTATACTATAATAAGTGGTATGACAGTACTATAATAAGTGGTATGGCAGTACTAATATAAATGGTATGGCAGTACTATAATAAGTGGTATGGCAGTACTAATATAAATGGTATGACAGTACTATAATAAGTGGTATGGCAGTATACTATAATAAATGGTATGGCAGTACTATAATAAGTGGTATGACAGTACTATAATAAGTGGTATGACAGTATACTATAATAAATGGTATGGCAGTACTATAATAAGTGGTATGGCAGTACTATAATAAGTGGTATGGCAGTACTATAATAAGTGGTATGACAGTATACTATAATAAGTGGTATGGCAGTACTATAATAAGTGGTATGGCAGTACTATAATAAGTGGTATGGCAGTACTATAATAAGGGGTATGGCAGTATACTATAATAAGTGGTATGGCAGTACTATAATAAGTGGTATGGCAGTACTGTAATAAGTGGTATGGCAGTACTGTAATAAGTGGTATGGCAGTACTATAATAAGTGGTATGGCAGTATACTATAATAAGTGGTATGGCAGTACTATAATAAGTGGTATGGCAGTATACTGTAATAAGTGGTATGGCAGTACTATAATAAGTGATATGGCAGTACTATAATAAGTGGTATGGCAGTACTATAATAAGTGGTATGGCAGTATAATATAATAAGTGGTATGACAGTACTATAATAAGTGGTATGGCAGTACTATAATAAGTGGTATGGCAGTGTACTATAATAAATGGTATGACAGTACTATAATAAGTGGTATGGCAGTGTACTATAATAAGTGGTATGACAGTACTATAATAAGTGGTATGGCAGTACTATAATAAGTGGTATGGCAGTACTATAATAAGTGGTATGGCAGTACTATAATAAGTGGTATGGCAGTGTACTATAATAAGTGGTATGACAGTACTATAATAAGTGGTATGGCAGTACTATAATAAGTGGTATGGCAGTACTATAATAAGTGGTATAGCAGTGCTATAATAAGTGGTATGACAGTGCTATAATAAGTGGTATGGCAGTGCTATAATAAGTGGTATGGCAGTGCTATAATAAGTGGTATGGCAGTGCTATAATAAGTGGTATGGCAGTACTATAATAAGTGGTATGGCAGTGCTATAATAAGTGGTATGGCAGTACTATAATAAGTGATATGGCAGTACTATAGTAACTGGTATGGCAGTATACTATAATAAGTGATATGGCAGTATATACTATAATAAGTGGTATGGCAGTACTATAATAAGTGGTATGGCAGTACTATAATAAGTGGTATGACAGTATACTATAATAAATGGTATGGCAGTACTATAATAAGTGGTATGGCAGTACTATAATAAGTGGTATGGCAGTACTATAATAAGTGGTATGACAGTATACTATAATAAGTGGTATGGCAGTACTATAATAAGTGGTATGGCAGTACTATAATAAATGGTATGGCAGTATACTATAATAAGTGGTATGGCAGTACTATAATAAATGGTATAACAGTGCTATAATAAGTGGTATGGCAGTACTATAATAAGTGGTATGGCAGTACTAAAATAAGTGGTATGGCAGTACTATAATAAGTGGTATGGCAGTACTATAATAAGTGGTATGGCAGTACTATAATAAGTGGTATGGCAGTACTATAATAAGTGGTATGGCAGTACTATAATAAGTAGTATGGCAGTACTATAATAAGTGATATGGCAGTACTATAATAAGTGGTATGGCAGTACTATAATAAGTGGTATGGCAGTATAATATAATAAGTGGTATGACAGTACTATAATAAGTGGTATGGCAGTACTATAATAAGTGGTATGGCAGTGTACTATAATAAATGGTATGACAGTACTATAATAAGTGGTATGGCAGTGTACTATAATAAGTGGTATGACAGTACTATAATAAGTGGTATGGCAGTACTATAATAAGTGGTATGGCAGTACTATAATAAGTGGTATGGCAGTACTATAATAAGTGGTATGGCAGTGTACTATAATAAGTGGTATGACAGTACTATAATAAGTGGTATGGCAGTACTATAATAAGTGGTATGGCAGTGCTATAATAAGTGGTATGACAGTGCTATAATAAGTGGTATGGCAGTGCTATAATAAGTGGTATGGCAGTGCTATAATAAGTGGTATGGCAGTGCTATAATAAGTGGTATGGCAGTACTATAATAAGTGGTATGGCAGTATATACTATAATAAGTGGTATGGCAGTACTATAATAAGTGATATGGCAGTACTATAGTAACTGGTATGGCAGTATACTATAATAAGTGATATGGCAGTATATACTATAATAAGTGGTATGGCAGTACTATAATAAGTGGTATGGCAGTACTATAATAAGTGGTATGACAGTATACTATAATAAATGGTATGGCAGTACTATAATAAGTGGTATGGCAGTACTATAATAAGTGGTATGGCAGTACTATAATAAGTGGTATGGCAGTATACTATAATAAGTGGTATGGCAGTACTATAATAAGTGGTATGGCAGTACTATAATAAATGGTATGGCAGTATACTATAATAAGTGGTATGGCAGTACTATAATAAATGGTATAACAGTGCTATAATAAGTGGTATGGCAGTACTATAATAAGTGGTATGGCAGTACTAAAATAAGTGGTATGGCAGTACTATAATAAGTGGTATGGCAGTACTATAATAAGTGGTATGGCAGTACTATAATAAGTGGTATGGCAGTACTATAATAAGTGGTATGGCAGTACTATAATAAGTAGTATGGCAGTACTATAATAAGTGATATGGCAGTACTATAATAAGTGGTATGGCAGTACTATAATAAGTGGTATGGCAGTATAATATAATAAGTGGTATGACAGTACTATAATAAGTGGTATGGCAGTACTATAATAAGTGGTATGGCAGTGTACTATAATTAATGGTATGACAGTACTATAATAAGTGGTATGGCAGTGTACTATAATAAGTGGTATGACAGTACTATAATAAGTGGTATGGCAGTACTATAATAAGTGGTATGGCAGTACTATAATAAGTGGTATGGCAGTGTACTATAATAAGTGGTATGACAGTACTATAATAAGTGGTATGGCAGTACTATAATAAGTGGTATGGCAGTACTATAATAAGTGGTATGGCAGTGCTATAATAAGTGGTATGACAGTGCTATAATAAGTGGTATGGCAGTGCTATAATAAGTGGTATGGCAGTGCTATAATAAGTGGTATGGCAGTGCTATAATAAGTGGTATGGCAGTACTATAATAAGTGGTATGGCAGTATATACTATAATAAGTGGTATGGCAGTACTATAATAAGTGATATGGCAGTACTATAGTAACTGGTATGGCAGTATACTATAATAAGTGATATGGCAGTGCTATAATAAGTGGTATGGCAGTACTATAATAAGTGGTATGGCAGTACTAAAATAAGTGGTATGGCAGTACTATAATAAGTGGTATGGCAGTACTATAATAAGTGGTATGGCAGTACTATAATAAGTGGTATGGCAGTGCTATAATAAGTGGTATGGCAGTACTATAATAAGTGGTATGGCAGTACTAAAATAAGTGGTATGGCAGTACTATAATAAGTGGTATGGCAGTACTATAATAAGTGGTATGGCAGTACTATAATAAATGGTATGGCAGTATACTATAATAAGTGGTATGGCAGTACTATAATAAGTGGTATGACAGTATACTATAATAAGTGGTATGGCAGTACTATAATAAGTGGTATGGCAGTACTATAATAAGTGGTATGGCAGTACTATAATAAATGGTATGGCAGTATACTATAATAAGTGGTATGGCAGTACTATAATAAGTGGTATGACAGTATACTATAATAAGTGGTATGGCAGTACTATAATAAGTGGTATGGCAGTACTATAATAAGTGGTATGGCAGTACTATAATAAGTGGTATGGCAGTACTATAATAAATGGTATGGCAGTATACTATAATAAGTGGTATGGCAGTACTATAATAAGTGTATAACAGTGCTATAATAAGTGGTATGACAGTACTATAATAAGTGGTATGGCAGTACTATAATAAGTGGTATGGCAGTGCTATAATATGTAGTATGGCAGTACTGTAATAAGTGGTATGGCAGTGCTATAATAAGTAGTATGGCAATACTATAATAAGTGGTATGGCAGTACTATAATAAGTGGTATGGCAGTACTGTAATAAGTGGTATGGCAGTACTGTAATAAGTGGTATGGCAGTACTATAATAAGTGGTATGGCAGTACTGTAATAAGTGGTATGGCAGTACTATAATAAGTGGTATGGCAGTACTGTAATAAGTGGTATGGCAGTACTGTAATAAGTGGTATGGCAGTACTATAATAAGTGGTATGGCAGTACTATAATAAGTGGTATGGCAGTACTATAATAAGTGGTATGGCAGTACTGTAATAAGTGGTATGGCAGTACTATAATAAGTGGTATGGCAGTACTATAATAAGTGGTATGGCAGTACTGTAATAAGTGGTATGGCAGTAGTATAATAAGTGGTATGGCAGTACTGTAATAAGTGGTATGGCAGTGCTATAATATGTAGTATGGCAATACTATAATAACAACATTTATTCATATTTGCATTACTTACTACCAAACTACTATAGAGGGTTCCAAATTAATTACTATGCATTTTTACTTGAATTACACCTAATATTGTGAGTTGAATGATGGAAAGACATGATGAAAAGTTTTCAGGTCGTTCATTTTGCCAAAACATCTTCATAGCACATTGGTTCTTTTAATTGTCAGTCTTTAACAGTTAAAACTGACATGGTATGTGCTATCTATGGGATGGTGCATATAAAAGATCCGTTTCTACTGAGACTATATGTAAAAAATTACCAAATGTTTGACATTCAAAAGCCGATGATTAATACATCAATGTGCTCTAGTGGTGTCATTAAACAAAACAAACTTCTTTCTTAACAGTAAAAGAGTCTGAAGCAATTCCATCAGCTATTGCATCATATATTGCTTCAGACTTGTATGTGACACCTTTTTACGAGTGTTACCTGTACTACCACATGCATACATGTATGTCACTATACATTACACACATGGCCAAATGTTATTTATTTTATACTGTGGGTTTTTATATTGGTAGTTCCTAGTATATGATTGTCTTCATGTATAAATGTATTGATAATATGCTTTTAGTTTTAACAGACAGTTTCATTACATTTTAAACTGAGATAGTGTTGTGTACAAAATGTTCATACATTGGAAAATGTTCTAATTTTGTGTTATGTGTCATACTGTTTTAGGTGTGGAAGTGCATGGACAGCGTCTGTTTAACAAGGATGGAGATGGTCGAGATCTTTCTAACACTTACAGCAAAGATAACATAACAGTTCTGTACCAGAGGAAACCAGAGAAGATAACAATAGATGGTCCTTTGCCAACAGATATAAAACTGCAGGTAACTAAAATCTACAGGCACTGTGTAAGTATATGCATGCTTAAACTTTTGTTTCTGGAAAGTGCGAGTGACTACACTCCTGCAAGTCAATCTGAGATGTGAAACACTGTGCCCCTCATTTAAACAAACCTCACTGCCCACTGTAACACACATTATATTTCAACTAGCATAAATGCCAATATTTGGTGGGAAGCTTACTTGACCCATGGAGAAAAACAAATCATGAGGGTTTTTTTAAATCAAATTTTAAAAACATTTAAGGACTAGATAATAGATTATTGAAACATATTATGGTAGATGAGACATTTAATTCTATGGATTTCTTGTGTTTAGTTTTCTTTTTAAAGTTAATCTCTTCAGTTTTAGGTGAGAATGACAATTGCCTCCCAGACAACAGCCATGTATGACAACCAAGCTGAACAATTACGATGCAGACAATTGCCAAATGTTTAATCAATATTTAATATAAATGAAAAAAAGAGTAGATTAAATACAATAATTAATATATTACAGTGAAACTTCTCTAAACTGGACCCTCAGTAAACCGGAATTTGCTCAAAACCGAACATATTTCATGTTCCCGTGTTTTACGCAGATTTCATTGCAGAAATTAATCCTTGAAGATAGGAAACTCTGAATACTGAACCAATTACCCAGTCACATTGTATTTGTTTAATACAGATTTTACCTCTGAAGACTGAACGATAAAAAACTTAAAAAGGTTGTCGCCTGTCTGGACCATACCATTCAGTGTCAAAGTCGCGGTCTTACTGATAGTACCAGATGATATGTGCATGCTCGGTGTTTGGGTGTCTGTTAAACAATACTCTAATTAGTCTCTGTTACTTTGAGTTACGTTATCCCAAGTTTGTAAGAGAAATAAACATGTGCACTGTGTTTATTGGGAATGAGATTATTACCTCGTCATAAAAGCTCAACAATCTATATAAAGTGTTTACACTTTAATTTGGTTATTGTTGGTTTTCAAAAATACAATTTAACACACGTTACCACGTGGCTATATTCTGTGATAAGCCAACAGTCATGATTGAAACATCCTGTGATAAGCCAACAGTCATGATTGAAACATCCTGTGATAAGCCAACAGTCATGATTGAAACATCCTGTGATAAGCCAACAGTCATGATTGAAACATCCTGTGATAAGCCAATAGTCATGATTGAAACATCCCCTGTGATAAGCCAACAGTCATGATTGAAACATCCCATAATAAGCCAACAGTCATGATTGAAGCATCCTGTGATAAGCCAACAGTCATGATTGAAACATCCTGTGATAAGCCAACAGTCATGATTGAAGCAAATTGTCCTAGAAGGCAAATGTCTTGGGTGGCAGTTGACTGGATTGTAATTGGAAGGTGTTTGTTGTCCCATTTGCAGTTGTCCTATTTCCATTATGAGCTACATTAGTTGAATTTTATTATATAATTAATCTTCTTTTATAGTGGTCTGTTATGCTTTTGATCTAGACATGGCAGGTGTATGGTACTGATGACTACCTGAATGTGTCACCAGAAATCTCCTATGAGTACTATGAACCAGATTTAGCTTCAAGAAGTGTCAAGTTTGTCTGGAAGGTGACCACTGGTCAGTGCAGTCAGACATGTGGCACTGGATCGAGGGCAGCCACTGTTTCATGTGCCCACTCGGTTGATGGACGGTCAGCCGAAGACCATTTCTGTGACATCCGCACGAAGCCTTCAGCTGTGATCGAGCCTTGCAACACAAACCTGTGTCCCCCATTGTAAATATCTACCTGCATCACACATTCCCTGATTAACTTTGTACCACACATATACTGCATCATACTGGAACATTGCCTGACTAACTTTCTACCACACATACACTGCTTCCTTATCAAACATTCCCTGACTAACTTTCTACTACACATATACTGCTTCATTATCAAACATTCCCTGACTAACTTTCTACTACACATATACTGCTTCATTATCAAACATTCCCTGACTAACTTTCTACCACACATATATACTGCTTCATTATCAAACATTCCCTGACTAACTTTCTACCACACATATACTGCTTCATTATCAAACATTCCCTGCTACACATATACTGCTTCATTATCAAACATTCCCTGACTAACTTTGTACCACACATATACTGCTTCATTATCAAACATTCCCTGACTAACTTTCTACCACACATACATGTATACTGCTTCATTATCAAACATTCCCTGACTAACTTTCTACCACACATATACTGCTTCATTATCAAACATTCCCTGACTAACTTTCTACCACACATATACTGCTTCATTATCAAACATTCCCTGACTAACTTTCTACCACACATATACTGCTTCATTATCAAACATTCCCTGACTAACTTTCTACCACACATATACTGCTTCATTATCAAACATTCCCTGACTAACTTTCTACTACACATATACTGCTTCATTATCAAACATTCCCTGACTAACTTTCTACCACACATATACTGCTTCATTATCAAACATTCCCTGACTAACTTTCTACCACACATATACTGCTTCATTATCAAACATTCCCTGACTAACTTTCTACCTGACTAACATTCCCTGACTAACTTTCTACCACACATATACTGCTTCATTATCAAACATTCCCTGACTAACTTTCTACCACACATATACTGCTTCATTATCAAACATTCCCTGACTAACTTTCTACCACACATATACTGCTTCATTATCAAACATTCCCTGACTAACTTTCTACCACACATATACTGCTTCATTATCAAACATTCCCTGACTAACTTTCTACCACACATATACTGCTTCATTATCAAACATTCCCTGACTAACTTTCTACCACACATATACTGCTTCATTATCAAACATTCCCTGACTAACTTTCTACCACACATACACTGCTTACTAGCTGCTTCCTTATCAAACATTCCCTGACTAACTTTCTACCACACATATACTGCTTCATTATCAAACATTCCCTGACTAACTTTCTACCACACATATACTGCTTCATTATCAAACATTCCCTGACTAACTTTCTACCACACATATACTGCTTCATTATCAAACATTCCCTGACTAACTTTCTACCACACATATACTGCTTCATTATCAAACATTCCCTGACTAACTTTCTACCACACATATACTGCTTCATTATCAAACATTCCCTGACTAACTTTCTACCACACATATACTGCTTCATTATCAAACATTCCCTGACTAACTTTCTATCACACATACATGTATACTGCTTCATTATCAAACATTCCCTGACTAACTTTCTACCACACATATACTGCTTCATTATCAAACATTCCCTGACTAACTTTCTACCACACATATACTGCTTCATTATCAAACATTCCCTGACTAACTTTCTACCACACATATACTGCTTCATTATCAAACATTCCCTGACTAACTTTCTACCACACATATACTGCTTACCACACATATAGTGCTTCATTATCAAACATTCCCTGACTAACTTTCTACCACACATATACTGCTTCATTATCAAACATTCCCTGACTAACTTTCTACCACACATATACTGCTTCATTATCAAACATTCCCTGACTAACTTTCTACCACACATATACTGCTTCATTATCAAACATTCCCTGACTAACTTTCTATTATCAAACACACATCAAACACTGCACATGTATCAAACATTCCCTGACTAACTTTCTACCACATATAAAATTCTAACATATATAAACATCACACTGCTTTCATCTAGAATAGTTCCACTATAAATATTTACCATACGTGCACATGATACTACATACTTCCTTCTGGAACACAATGCATACGCTAATGATATTTTTAAGATAAGACAAATGAATTATTATAATCCCTTACTGTGGTAAATAATGATTGTGGTTTCACAGTTAACACACTGGAGACATATGGAACAAGTTTGACTTAAGCAATTAAAAAGGAAATCTCTTGCATATCAAACCTATCATCTGACTTCAGATGAGACTTCAGATGAGCTTTAGTGATTAAAACACTCTCTAGATACATGTAGTTGCGAGTACATGTAATGATCACATTATTTACTAGTTTAGTCACCATAACATCTCTGTGTTTTACAGCTGGCAGGTGGGAAGCTATGGAACATGTTCAAGATCGTGTGGTACTGGAGTGATGACACGCACTGTGCGCTGTACCCGTGAAAACAGAAACATCAAGCAGGTGGTTGATAACAAACAGTGTGCACACCTGCCAAAACCACCGGTCTCCTCTCAGTGCAACACCGACACTTGTCCCGGAGTCTGGGCCACTTCGCCATGGTCCGCAGTAAGTCGTCTTTGGGAGTTGTGTGTGTCAGCTACTATATGTGTGTGTTTGAATATGTATGTGTTTTAAGTTGTCTTTGAAAGCTGTTTGTAAACTGTGTGTGAAAGCTGCATTTGTAAGCTGTGTTTGTAATTTGTGTTTGTAAGTTCTGTTTGTAAACTGTGTGTGAAAGCTGCATTTGTAAGTTGTGTTTGTAATTTGTGTTTGTAAGTTCTGTTTGTAAACTGTGTGTGAAAGCTGCATTTGTAAGTTGTGTTTGTAATTTGTGTTTGTAAGTTCTGTTTGTAAACTGTGTGTGAAAGCTGCATTTGTAAGTTGTGTTTGTAATTTGTGTTTGTAAGTTCTGTTTGTAAACTGTGTGTGAAAGCTGCATTTGTAAGTTGTGTTTGTAATTTGTGTATGTAAGTTCTGTTTGTAAACTGTGTGTAAAAGCTGTGTTTGTAGGTTGTATTGGAAAGCTGTGTTTCTTAGAACTAATATTTTAGACATTTTTATCATTAAAATTTACATAAAACTAATACCGAAGGTTTATTCATCAAAATGTTGCTCCCATCCACTTTAAAGTTTAATGTTTTTTGAGACAACAGTGCAACATAAGAGAAAAATAAACGTTACCAGTTACTATCAAATGTATGTTCCATGTGAGATTATTTTCACTTCTCATGATCTAAAAGCAAATACTATAAGATGTGTTGCATATTGCAGTGTTCCAAGTCTTGTAGCTATGGTGTTAGGACAAGGAAGGTAGTTTGTCACCAGGACCAGCACTCAAACATGAAAGTCAGGGACAGTCTGTGTGTGGCTGCGATGAAACCAGTGGAGAAAGAACACTGCATGGTTGCAGTTTGCTTAGGAGATGTCAGTTAGTATAGTTTTGTAATAGATAATAGACATTTCATTACAATTACTGAATTTAAAACCCTGTAAATGGTTTCAAGTAATGTCAAAATGTTTTAACAGTAATTTTTTAGAATTACTCTGTATACCATTACTTATAATAGCTGTTAATGACATTTAACTTTTATTTGGAGCAGTGATCACTGACCTGTTAAACCTTGAACGTTGAAATTGTGGTCATACAGTATGGGAGAGAAACCTTAAAACCCATTAAATATTATTTAACAACTTCCCAGTAGATGAGATCAGCTGAGTGAGACATACAACATATATAGTACACAAATTAGCTGACCCGTTTTGAAAAACCCTAACAGGTACCTACACATTTCTGTAGACAGAGTGAAAGACAATGATTCGTAACTTGTTGGGATGGGAAATCACCCAGATGAAGAAGTCTTTCATGTGAGATACACACTTAACTATAGTCAACTTTGACCTGCAAGTGTTGTATGCTATCTGTTGACTCATGCTTACAGGTTGCCATATGTGCAACAACACAGTGGACTGTTCAGCCTATGGGAAGACATCTTGCATAGAATATCCTGACTGGGCCACGTCCAACTGTCCAGCCTTCTGTGGATACTGTTCTGACCACTGCAGTGGTTCGTTCACTTAACTTACATGTAGTTATATCTTATTTCCTGTTAAACTTTAAGAAAACATCCTTTTGATATAATTTTGAAAGTGATAATGGTTTTGTTGTTCAGATTTACAAAATCATTCAGCCTGTTCATTCAAATTCTAAGTTGAATTCTAAATTCTAGTTACAAATAATTTATTCTTATTTTATTTCATGTCTGTGTGAAATTCAAAAATTCAAACCACTACTTGAAATGAAAAGTTGTTTTTTGGTGGGAGGAGTATTTTATTTTCAATAAAATAGACATTTTTTGTTGAGCACTACTGGAAAACAAAACAAAGTAAATGTCCAATATTAATGTGAAATGGTTGCTCTTTGAATTTGAATAAATACTAAAGGTATATGTTTAGAAAAGGTTAATTCATTTCAAATAAAAATCCATGATGAATCTTTGTATCTGGAACTGAGTAAACAAATTAAAATATAAATGCAATTTGAAGTACCGGTATTTTAAATTTTGTTTATAGTTAAGACATCAGTTCGCCCATCTACATACTCAGCGTGTAAAGATTTGTCAGACTGTGCTTCCTATGGTAAAGATGTTTGTCAGAAGTATGTTAGCTGGAGTGAGACAAACTGCCCTCACTTCTGTGGCTGGTGTGAAGACAAGTGCCAAGATAGGCAGGACTGTTCACAGTACGGGTCAGATGTCTGCACCAAGTATGCTGACTGGTCAAAGGTGAACTGTGAGAAGCACTGCCGTCTGTGTGGGGATCATCACGGGGTGGAGTACACAGCTCAAGCCACGTGTGTGGACAAGTCTACAGACTGTCAGTCTTACGGCAAGAGTGTGTGTGGAAAATATGGAGACTGGGCCAAAAAAAACTGTCAAAAATTCTGTGATTTGTGTCAAGGTAAGACAACTTATTGATTCAAAATGTTCATTTTACTTTACTTTAGCTTTATGACTCTTTAAAGGTGCATTTTACAATTGTAATATTTAAACATTTAGAATAGATACTCAACTTCTGCAATGTAGGTCACATACAAAGGTTGTTTTAGGGAAAATTGACATCTTATGTCCTGATTATGACTTTGTGGATTTTAAACTTATGGCATTCTATCTTAGATGTGACCTGTAGGTGAGGATATATATACATCAGCTTGATTTCACTGAGTCACAAACTTAAAGAAGTGGCTTTGACCATGGAAGAAACCTATAAAATGAAACCCCTCTAAACTGCATGGACCCCTAGGGACCAACTAAAACGTCTGGTAGTGAGGGTCATCCAGTTTTCAGGGTGTTTTACTAGTTGTAACATATCTTATTACCATGAAAGTAAATGATTTTGGGATCAGAGTTTTGTTACTGAGGCAAAAGCCTTTGTGGTATAAGGATTTATCAGTACTAATATGACAAAAGTAACCGGTAACAAAATTGTAAAAAAAACCTGCTACAAATGAAATGTTTCATTTCTGATGGATCCAGATTTTTGGGGTACATGCAGTTTACCATTAAACAAGCACATTGGGACTGGATTATTCATCTGGTGTTCAGTTTAAAGATGTTTCCAGTTGAGAGCAGTAAATTTATTGTTAAAAGATTGGTAAATAATAGGACCATGAGAAACATCTAGTTTTGATAGAATTCCAGTTCACTAAAGGTCCAATTTTATGGGGTTTCGTGTTTGACGACCATTTCTAGTGAGGTATATAATATAATTATACTATGAAACTAATTATATAGCTGATGCTTCAGATACATTATCCATATATTAGAAGAAAGGTTTGTGCTATTCTAGCTTTGTCAGGTTAATAGCAAGACCAACAGGAAAATATTTTCATATGTAAAACAAAAGATTTGGAAGCCTACATTAGAAGATGATTGTACAACAAGCCTGTGTTAGAACATTTTGCATGCAAAAACAAAAAAAGAAGTCTAGACTTCTATTCTATCAAAGATTTACGATATATTAAAATAAAAACCACTTCATTTTGGTGTTGATTTCACATTGTCTTTATTTCACTGCAAGCAGGTAAAATCAGGTATTTTGTATATTAAATTAAAAGCTACTCTGTTTAGGTGTTAATTTCACATCATCTGTATTTCATTAAGAGCAAGCAGTCTGATATTTTGTATGTTAATTGGTGTTAATTTCATATTGTCTGTACATCTTTATGAGCAGGTAAATCTGATATTTTGTATGTTAATTGGTGTTGATATCACACCATCTGTATTTTTTATGAGCAGGTAAAGTTTGATATTTTGTTATATTAATTGGTGTTGATTTCACGTCTGTATTTTTTTAAAAGCAGCTAGTAAAGTCAGATATGTTGTATATTAATTGGTGTTGATATTACAAAGTCTGTATTTCTTTATGAGGCGATAAAGTTAGATATTTTGTATGTTAATTGATGTTGATATCATGTCTGTATTTCTTTATGATTGATGAGCAGGTAAAGTGAGTACGTCTCGGCCAGCTGTAACTGTCAGTACCGCTGAAAGCCCAGCCTGCCAGGACACAGTTGAGTGTTCAGCCTATGGAAGTGATGTCTGCTCAAAGCCCGAATACCTCGGCTGGAATAAGCAGCATTGCCCACAGTTCTGTGGTCTTTGTACAGGACTAAGAACTACCTCTTCTGGTAATTGTAATCAAATATCGGCTTTGTTGCTTTTTCTTAATGTAATGACAATATACAGTTACTGTAGTATGATTAGGGATGGGATGTAGCCCAGTGGTAAAGTGCCCTCCTGGTGCGCAGTCGGTCTAAGGATTGATCCCTGTCTGTTGGCCCGTTGGGCTGTTTCTCGTTCCAGCCTGTGCTTCACAATTGGTGTAACAAAGACCATGGTATGTACTGTCCTGTCTATGTGATAGTGCATATAAAAGATCTCTTGCTGCTTTAATAAAAAAAAAAAGAGTAGCACGTGGCAGCAGGTTTCCTTTCATTATCTGTGTGGTTTTTAATTATAATGTTTTCAGTGCATTGTTAAAATAAACAATTCTTCCTTCATGTCTGTAGTAAAATCAAGACAATTAAAGGAAACTGAGGTGTCCAATAAAAGATGCTAATAGCAAATAATCCAGGTATACACTCCATCTGAGTTCATTTGTGAATGTTTAATTTTTTTAAACTAGTGATATTTGCTTGATGATGTTAATTGTTGTTTTATCCTGTGTGTGACTGTACTCTTGGTAAATGGTATGTACTTCTGTTACAGCAGTTGACTGCAAGGACAAACTGTCAGACTGCAAACAGTATGGAAACGTGGTTTGTTCTCAATACAAACAATGGGCAGCAGAACATTGTGCCAAATTCTGTCATTTGTGCAAACACAGAACCAGAAGTAAGTCTTGGAATACCAAACAGTTGTGAATTAAGTAGCACATTTAATTAACTGATAATTGAAATAATATTAAATATTCATTGAAAATTAATGTAATTAATTAACTCTTGTCCAAAAGAGCATTTTGAATAAGACAATGCTGTAGAACAATTTTACACATAGAACATAGTTTGAAACTGGATGATTTAGACTGCAGTTCAGTACAATTTCTATATCAGAATATATTGTAAAAAATACAGCATTGAGAAGGTCATGTGACTACTAGTTTTAGGGAGTAGGCCCCTACTCTCCCTTGACAACTACTTTACACAAAATCAACATAGATCAACCATGAACATTTTCAGTTAGCCACCCTCATGTTAGAGCACAGCCTCATGTTGCTGTTATACTACACTTGCACAGTTATCCGTTAGTACTAAATATTACAAGTAACTTCAAACCAAGAGATCAACCTACTTGTAATCATCAAAGAAAGATTTTATAAGGCACATCAGAATTTTTTTTATTTTTTTTATGAGGAACTGTCTTCTAAACCGGACTATATTAAGCTGCTACAACAAGTAAAAACACAACAAATGATCGAGTGGTGCCTATATAGAGAAACGATAATTGTTGTCACAGTAGTTATTTTGAACTGTACCCAGGGTCTGTCCGCCCACAGAGAAGACTCTGCAACACAGTGCTGACTGCCGACACAGGGACCGTGGATCTCATAGAGAGGCTGTTGGAAGGGACGCAGTGTAAACAAGTTATTGTAGCTCCTCTCGGAAAACACATCAAGCTGCACATTCTCAACATGAATTTAAAGTGCATCAAAGGTAAACAGACTGCATGTAAACACATGTAAACAGACTGCGTAGTACATGTACAAACAGACTGAGTAACAAAATACCCATCTCCTCTTGTATGTAGCAATATGCCTATGTTTTTCATCTTTTTTAATAGGGCCTACACCCATTATCTAGGCAGGCATATTTGCAGACATTTAGCAGGGGGTGTCTAGACTGGTGAGCGAATTTTATAGTGGGAGGGGTCAAGTCATGATTGTAAAAAAGAAAGTTTACCCTAAGGTGGGGGTTCAACCCCCTAAACCCTCCCCTGCTGGGGTACAGGTTAATGTTTTATTTATCACTGCAATAATCTGACATCAAATGAGGATTCCATAACCTATCTTAAATTAAGATATCTTGTATCACCAAATGTCACCTTTAATCCATAAGTGTGTGTGTGTGTTTTAAATAGTGTTATTTTCTCTGTTTGTACCAGGTGACACATTTACAATATCTGAGGTTGGTGACACGAGACTGACGAAACTATGTACAAACAAGCAGCCATTTGAGTTTGTGTCGAGCAGTAATACTGTGATTGTGAACCTTCATGTAGCCAGGCGCGGACATGGTGTTTACTTCAACTACACAATGCTTTCATCTGTCCAACCTATACCAGGTATGTATCCATTGTAGTTTTGAATAACTGCTTACATTACTTAGCCATTTATTTTGGTATTTGTATTTATTTCACATCCCCACAACTGGTCAAAGGTCATGTTATGTGCTTTCCTGTCTGTGGGAAACTGCATATAAAAGATACCTTTCTGCATTAAGAAAATGTAGCGGGTTTCCTCTGATGACTATGTGTGATAATTACCAAATACTGTAAAACGGGTATTATTCGCGGCAGTAATTTTTCGCGATATCAAAAATGCAGGCAGTTCGCGGTTTTTAATTTTCGCGGTGTCATGTTTTGTTTGTTTTTTGGTTTGTTTGTTTGTTTTTTAAATTACTAACACATACAAAACTATACTTTGGTACATAACATCAAATTGACACTAGAGTGGTCAACAGAGGTATGCGTAATATTATCCCTTTCTGAGCGACTCCGCTGCTAAGTACTGCAGCCACATGTCCAGCTGCGACCACACTGTGTGTACAATTAATGAAATTAATGAAATTAATCCAGGATGTGGTTCAATCAACTCTCCAGAAAGTGTGAAATAAAGACATATACTTGTAATAGTAATCTTGTTTTAATGTTTAAACACCGGTTGTTAAAAACGTCCTCACCTCTTGTTTTTGTCACTTGTGGTTATGTTTTTCCGGAAGTTTACGAAACCATTTGTGTCCTTTATTTTGATTGGCCAATTAAAAATGGCTATTATAATAATTTCTAAATGTTTATTCACAGCTTAACAATACCAGTAAGAATGTCTGTTCCAAAAATCAACTACATTTATCATTCTTCACAAAAACAGCGTTATGGCAGGTTAAATTTTGCAGTGGTTAAAAAAAGCGTGGACAAACCTGAAACTGTTGGTTTACCTGACCCTTCAACGTGTTTAACAATAGAAGTTCAATCGACACAGGCCGCCAATGATGTCGTTGATAAATTGAACACTTCTACAAATCATAAACAAAAACACGGTGAATATAGACTGTATGGTGCAGAACAGCATGCCAAAATTGCTAAACTGTTTGTTGTTGGGTTTTTGTTTTTGTTTTAATGGATTTTATTATTTGCGTAAGTGTTTTTTTGCGGCTAAATTAAAAACGTGAAAATTACACATTCGCGTATAATACCCGTTTTACAGTATTTGACATCCAATAGCCAATGATTAATTAATCAATATGCTCTAGTGGTGTTGTTAAACAAAACAAACTTCTTTTTTTTTCTCTTGTTTTTCACATCCTTTTTATATAAAGTTTGAACTATTCAATGTCACAAATGCACACAATTTATGCTCCATGGGATATGAGTGTATATACATATAACTCCCACCATACTGGATTAACTCAAAGGTGTTGCTCTTTAAGATCTGATTTTACATCACTGAATTAACAAGAAGCTATCAATTAAAGAGGAGCCAACACCACAGTAAACAGTGTATAACCTTAAAAAGAGAATCCATCTGATGTGTTTTCAATAACACACGTTATTTCTGTTTGCAGCTTGCAGCTATCAACTGACGGCTACCTCAGGGAGGGTGACCAGCCCTGGTTACCCACACGGTTACAGTCCCAATCAACACTGTGAGGTTTACATCACTGGTGAACCTGGCAAGAAAATCCAGATCAGATTTGAAGACTTGTCCCTGGAAAAAAATGACAAGGACTGCAGACATGACCTTGTGGCTGTAAGTGGCTTGTGGGGTGGTGTCCACTGGGAAATAATTGTCACCACCATTTTCAATACCCATTCAGAAGTGATATATGTACCTTTTAATGTTAGTAGACATTTTCATACCAATTCAGAAGTGATATATGTACCTTTTTAATGTTAGTAGACGTTTTCATAACCATTCTGAAGTGATATATATGTACCTTTTTAATGTTAGTAGAAATGTACATGTGTTGAACAGAATCTCTTTAAGGGCTATAAATTATGCAGGTTCCTGTATATGATCAAAACTTGAAGATTACAGTAGTGGAAAACATTATTCAGCATTGGAATACAAATGATGAAACACACTTATATCACATCCCAGCCGCCACTAAAATACATTACATTATTTTTAGTCCCCTACCAGTCCAACCGGAGGGAACTATAGGTTTCATCTCCGTCCTTCTGTCCGTCAATCCCAGATATGTTTTCCAGATATTTTTTGCAGAAGGCTTTGAGTTATTGAGCTGAAATTTTGTGTGTAACTTTATCATGTACTGTTACAGATCAAATTTGACTTTAATGGCGATTTACCTATTTTTGACGGAGTTATGGCCCTTGAACGTAGGCAATGTGAAAATTGGTTTTCCAGACTTCCTTTTTAGAAGGCCGTGAGATATTGAACTGAAATTGTGTATATAGCTTTATCATCTGTTACTGATCAAGTTTAACTTTCAGGGTGATTTACCCACTTTTCACAGCTGTTTGGCCCTTGAATGTAGGAGTTACAAAAACAATTTGTGTCAGGTAGGGGACGTGTATTGCATTGGCAAAATGCTTGTTATTCCGTGGGGGAATCATAGGCACATTTATTTTAGTCTTTGGCCCAAATATTTGGTAAATAAATGAGAAAGCAATTTTTGGAGGGCCAAATTCTTCCAAAACATACAAGGGTAATAATCTCTTTGTCATATAATCTTAAGCTTAATACAACATGTTTTTGTAAACTGTACATGCAACTTTAATTCCAGTCAGCCATTACTTAATATTCAATTGACATAAGAATATGTGATGTGGCGTCTTTTTGAATGGAAATAACGTCAAACTTGAATGACATCATTTTGAATATCCTTACATAAAAATAAAACAGTGCTTAATGGGTTTTTTTAACACTGGCCAGCATTCAGTGTAAAGTTGCTATTGACATGTTTTTGTTTGATGACTATGAATGCATGTCAATTATGGAGTGTCAGTCACCGTAGTACATTTGCTTAAATGTCAATAAACATAGTCCCGCGACCTCATTCAATCAACCATTTGACTCGTGCTTACACTCATTAAAAGTTCAAGCATGACTCTCTTGGGCACATTCTCTGAGATTCCCTGGTGGATGTGTCCAAGACCTCAATTAATTTTCATCTAATTTGCAAAGTTATAAAATTCTGAAAGTATGTGTTCTGAAAAATATCACATACTTTGATTACAATGGATATGCTAATTATTATATGATAAAAAAAATTATTGACAAAAACATGTTTAGTGGAGGCTGTGATAGGGTATATATTAGTGTATTATTTTCAGTTGTATGATCAAGTGCAGGGCTCACGCGAGGTCAAAATCATAGAGCGAAGTCACTTCTCTCTCAAGCTTTAGTGAGGGCGATGTTTTTAACAGCAGGGAGACTTGAAGTTTTAATCCTAAAAATAAAATACGCAAAAATTATTTATCTTAATACAGGTTCAACTTTTACAATCTGTATTTTTAATATTTTTTTTTTATATTTTTTTTTATTATTATTTATTTATTTTTTACCGTCTGTACTGTTAATTGATGAATATGTGCTCTATAGTTTAAAAATTAAATCACCTTTCCACATGTCGCCTTCTTTAGAAATAATGAAATGTAATTGAACAGCACTAATTTAACCATTTAGAATTCATTCTCTTACAAGTTTGTCTTCTCATTTCATTTAATAACTACTCCATGCAGAGTATTAATCTATTAAGAGTATTAATCAGTAGATTAATTTACCGTGGTTAAGCTTAGATTAAATGTGTTCCACAGTCAGTTTCTTAATTGATACACTGTGGAGTTTTTAGACTAGTATCCGTGAAGGTGTGAAAATTGCTTATCTGCTGCTCCTTGTTGTTTAACATAAAACATTTTTTTTATAGAATTTACCGTGGTCTCTTAACACAGGCACATTAGCGACTTGGAGATCCAGTTTAGGTGGCCGCTGGGTGTGTAGGACAGGTTACCTTTTATTATGAGTGCATATACATTAAAACTCCACTAGGACAGGTTTGCTTGTATTATTTTATAATTTCGACATTTATTTTGTATGTTGAATTTATTCATTATGACAAAGTGTACGTAAAACTAGTCAATTACTCCCTGCATTTTTTTTTTACGTTGACGTCTGCTGCTCCAAATGAATATTTTTTTTCAGTGTATTTTCCAGTGGAGCATGACCCAAACTCCCTAAAAAATAATTCACCATTGTCTAGATCCCCACCCTTGTACAATTTTCAGCACATTCGCCTGACAATACGCTTCAACAGTCAGAAGCACGTTTAGGCCATCTATTAGTGCCAGACACGGGTGTTGTCTGAGCTAGACAGTCTACCAGTATCTGTGAGCCTATCGCATGATTTTTTCAAACTCTCAGACACTTCACACTTAATTATTATCTATGAATACATTGTAGGTGTTCCTCAAGTTGTCACCATTCATTCATGATGTGTACATTGCAAGTGATGGCTATTTTTTAAAAGGCGACACAGACTTCGCCTTACGGTGACTTGCACTGAGAGCGAAGTTTGGGCTCACTTCGCCCTGTCGCGTGAGCCCTGCAAGTCGTAGTGCTGTGTATTGTGAACACTCCTACCTGAGTATATTTATTTTCAGTTGTATGATCAAGTGGTAGTGATGTGTATTGTGAACACTCCTACCGGAGTATATTTATTTTCAGTTGTATGATCAAGTGGTAGTGATGTGTATTGTGAACACTCCTACCTGAGTATATTTATTTTCAGTTGTATGATCAAGTGGTAGTGATGTGTACTGTGAAACTCTTAAAAGAGTATATTTATTTTCAGTTGTATGATTTGGAGGCTGGAGGTAGTGCTGTCTTCTGTGGAGAAAGAGAAAGTGTAATATGGGAGTCATCAAGTCCATTTGTGAAAATAGTATTTATTACAGACAGAAATAATTCAGGGAAAGGCTTTGCTGCTTCCTACTCCATAATGGAAAAAATGTAAGATTAGAATTAAACATTGTCATTTTTTGAGTTGTTGTTTTATGTGAATTTGTGGAAGACACGAATCTTGGGTTTATTTTGCATAACTGTTTATATTTGTTATATATCAACTTTGCTATCACAGATGCAAAATGTCATGTTTACATTCCAGTGTAGTTTCTACAAAATGACAAGTCAGTTACCTAAACTATCCCATTACACTAACAATTAACTTCCACCGAGTAACTGATTGTGTGAGTTAAAAAAAACTTGTATGTCAGATTTGAATTTGGGTTCCTAACAAAGCATCAGAAAATAGTAATACAGTGGAACCTCGTTAGTCCGGACAGTATGGTTATTAAAAAAACCGTCCGGATTAACGAATTTCCAGATTACTGAAATGTATGTGATTAGTAACCTCCCTTGATTCACAAACAAAATAAAAACGACACATTTGATTTTTAGAACCAAACATTTCTTCAACCAGTTTTGTTCTGTTGATTCGCCTTGTGGTGTGAATAAGCACTATTTGCATGTCCGTGAGGCCAGTCTACTATTCAGTAGTGTAGGTACTGCCAGGTGCTTGTCTTAAAGTTAGAAAATGCAATTAAATAAAATGAAATACTGTTTAAGACATGTTGCATTATTGATACTAAATGTTTGATTACTAGCGACAAGTTTTAAATTTTATTAGTCGTGTTTTGTCGTACCAGTTAATGTTGTAAATCTAGGCCACGTGGTTGAGTTCATTTCCAATAAGTGGGTACATTGTCGAGGAATGCATATATTGTTTATCAGTTATATACATTCATTATTAGTTTAAAGTTTCTACGTTTACAGATTATATTTTAAACATATTAAATGGCGAAATTATAATTCATTTCTGCTATATCTACTGATATAATATAAACGTCAACATGATACATCCCTCCGTCCCTAGCACAGAAATACAACTATCAAAACCAGCGTGAAACTGAATGAGCAATGTTCCACTTGTGAAAGAGTAGCAAGCCAGTGTTTTGATAGCAATAACATATAAAGACGTTTCCTTTGTCTTTATTTTGGGTGATTGGCAATAATCTTGAGTTGGACACCAAAACAATTATGAACAATATTCAGTAATAAATCATACAGGTAAGTTAGGAGGGTAGTTACAAAACGAGGTCATGGGGTACTGTAGGGTATGATAAAAATAAAATATTCTTCTTTTTCTCATAAAATAAAACAGCCAGTCTGGTCATAGATCAAAGAAATTATATTTTAAAAAACAACACACTTGTGCTCTATCCGACTAACACTAAATAAACACAGGCGAATAGTTAAATAAACTGCGGTGTAAAACCCCGTGCAGCCATTTTATCTCTGTCGATTCCTTGAGCGTTAATTGCCTTAATTGGCGGATTACTTTTATGTTCAATCAGCAGCGACCGGTCAAACGAAGCAATTTGCCTTTACTTTTTACATTTGGTTCAGAATTATGACCATCCGGTTCCGGAAGCTGAATATCTGGATTAATGAATAACTTTACTGAGTGGTTGTTTCGTTTTGCAAAAAAAACGTCCGTAAGGTGAGGATTCCGGACTATTGGACTAACGAGGTTCCACTGTAATTGCATTTTTCTAGGATATTTAAGATGAAAGCAGGTAATTCAGTAGAGAGGTCATGTTGACAAAATATTAATAAATAATAAGATAAAATATTTCACCAAAGAAGCTTCTTTATTTTTCATATATTAAGCTTTTGCCCAAACCGAGCCATGTCCAACATATATATGTTACACACAAAAATCCCAGCTATATAATATACAATAATCAATTATTTAAAATCACAACCTGTGATTTCATGTCAATCTTAACTTGACGGAAGGTTCTTCCTTTTGTCAGCTTATTTTCAGATTTCATTATAATTATCACAGTAAATTATATGAAATAACCGAAAACAAGTAAATATAATTACAAATATATATTAAGTCACATCTTTTCTCACAAAATAATACTATATGTGGAAACTATTAGAATAATAAAACAAGTAGGTTTACAAATGTCATGGTTCTGTTTGTAGGTTGTTGCTTTATACAGGCTTGTCAATGCATTACCACGTGGTATTCATTCAGATCTGAAACAAATGAAACACTCGAATGTAGTGGTGTCCGTGTAGTGTGTTCCTGATATCAGTAGCTAGTGGGAGTTTTCTCATTTACTGTTAGTAGTGTGCTGGACTCCTCTACAAGAAAAAGGAATGAAAGACATTGAGAATAACAGTTCAAGGTGAAAGATCACCTGGATACCGTGTTATGCAGGCTCATATCAAATCTACTGATGACCTTAGCAAATGTTGTAAATGTTACCAGCCTAGACAGGGCCGTAGCTAGGATTTTTTGTGGGGGGGGGTGGGGGCAACTGAGTAGTTAATAGTCTAAAACTCCTTAAACGGTTAAGAAGAGAATTTTCTTTAAGTGTCTATAATTTTGTCCGGATTATTTCCGGGGGGTAACTGCCCCTCCCACCCCCCACTCCCCACTCCCCACTAGCTACGGCCCTGCTAGTAGAGCTACTCATGGTTTACTGTTTTTGACACAACACATTCATATAAAAATGCTGACATATTAAATATCAAAGCAGTGCAATAAAAATTGTAAGAGAAGTTACAATAATAACAACAATTTTGCTTTGTAGACAAAATGAAATTAAAATATCTTCCCCTAGGACTGGTGATGTTTTCTTCAGAATGACTTTAAAATATTGGAAAGGTTTATAGCACTAAGAACAATAGCACTTTTATTAGCAGACACTTCCCGCACCAACATTTTGGCTTTATACACAATGAATATAACATTTCCAATGGTAATTTTTTAATGTTATATTTGACAATTGGTACTTTTTTCCCTTTCATCATTTTAAACTTAAACTTCATCTACAATTCTGAGAAATACAAACACATTGACATGTAAACAGCATTGTCTGCTTAATATGGAACTCAGAACTATTTTGATAAGGGTGAAGGTAAATAGGCTGGGTCGGGGGTTTTAATGTGTTGAAGCATACTATATACTAATTTTAATGATGTCAATATTTTAATGATGTCACTTGGCATTGCCCTATAATAACAATAAACTGGATACATGATATTTACAGGGTTTTTTTCAGAATACCGGTACTGGAAAATTTTCAAGGCAAAAT
The DNA here is from genome assembly GCF_016097555.1 of Gigantopelta aegis. Taxonomy (NCBI): domain Eukaryota; kingdom Metazoa; phylum Mollusca; class Gastropoda; order Neomphalida; family Peltospiridae; genus Gigantopelta; species Gigantopelta aegis. The sequence continues at coordinate 36,342,602 of NC_054708.1, forward strand.
TGCTATTTGAAATGTTTCCTTTGAAGAATATTCATATGCATCTAAGTGTGATTAAAATAATTGTAATTTTCAAAAATCATACCATTTATGAAATATGGATATAAAGTGCAATTACAGTAAGACATGTTATATTTATTGTGTATGAATGAGTGTGTGGATTCTGTCTGTCATCAACCTAAAGAAATGACCATATATTTAAATCAACTGATACATCCTGTCTGAGGTAAAGAATAGTGCAGAGGCCAATTATGAAGATGTGCATGTACTTAATTAGCAGATTAATATGACTTTTGCTTCTATAGATAAACCGGCCTCGGTGGCGTCGTGGTTAGGCCATCGGTCTACAGGCTGGTAGGTACTGGGTTCGGATCCCAGTCAAGGCATGGGATTTTTAATCCAGATACCGACTCCAAAACCTGAGTGAGTGCTCCGCAAGGCTCAATGGGTAGGTGTAAACCACTTGCACTGACCAGTGATCCATAACTGGTTCAACAAAGGCCATGGTTTGTGCTATCTTGCCTGTGGGAAGTGCAAATAAAAGATCCCTTGCTGCTAATCGGAAGAGTAGCCCATGTAGTGGCGACAGCGGGTTTCCTCTCAAAATCTGTGTGGTCCTTAACCATATGTCTGACGCCATATAACCGTAAATAAAATGTGTTGAGTGCGTCGTTAAATAAAACACTTCTTTCTTTTTTCTTTCTATAAATAAAGTCCTTTATCCTTCACTAATTCTATTAATTCTTCACTAAAATCATCATCAAAACGTGTAGCAAAAGCTAAGTCATTAGATATTTAACTATTTTGTATGTTATACCAGGGGGAAATCAATAAATATTATTACAGATGATATAAGCATTAATTATTTCATTGCTTTTGCTGATATAAGTATAATTATGAGCTGATATAACAATGAGCGCTAAAGCATATTTTCCAACAAGTTTTGTGTTACCTTATTTACTGCAGTGATTACATGTTTTTTTACAGTTTAGTTTCGACCACTCCGCATATTCTTGGCACACGTTGGCCCCATAGGCTGCACAGTTAGCCGTGTCTTTACAGTTGGCTGAAAAACCAAAATACAACATTCATAACAAAATCAGCAGCATTACTGTTAAAACAATTTCATTATGGAGCAGTGTGTGTTATGTTTGTGTATGACCTGTTCATATATACACATACTGGTCAATGAAATATCTGAAAAACTTTAGTGAAAGAATTGTGTTATCCATCACTAATGAAAATAAGAAGAAAGTTTACTAAATACGATATCACCATGATAAAGTGCTAGATGTCTAAATAGATAAATGGTCATGGTACAAAATTGATAAAAAGAGAATTGCTTATTAAGATTTTTTTTTTTATTGCATTTTACATTTATTTTTGTTGCCAGTTTTTTCAATCTCATTAACATTTTTAAAAATGACCAATTTTTCGCACAAAATACATTATCTGAAATCATGTAATCAATAAACGACAAGTGCATCATGTGAGATGACGGCAGAATTCACACAATAAGATGTAAATATATGTGATAGAGAAAATCAAATACATTGATTATACAAATATGACTGACTTCAATGTGATCACCATCTAAAGGTAATACAGTCAAACTTCATTATCTCTGTATTGAAGGGACAGAACCAATAAGTCAGATATTGGTGGCTCATTTATAGTTGCTGGTGAAAATAATTCCAGACTTAATTAGATTTTGTGCAATATGTTTTGTCATCTGTGATTTTTGACACCCAATAGCTCAGAGGTACTTCTTGTGCAGCAGTGTCATTAAACATTCATTCAGTTTGTGATTTTAATCATAAATGAGAAATAAATATGCATAGTCTCATAAAATGTTTTAATCTTTTACTTTTACTTTTTCATAATTCAATACTCTATAGCATGAAGAAATAGTGTATGATGTATTATCCAGTTATTAGTTTACTAAAGTACTAAAAAGTTTACACTTTCCTCGTACCATAATTAACAGAAGAACATACTGCATATTATTTATTTATCAGCTATAATTTGTGATGTGTATAAACCTGTTAAACAAGGGACATAACTGTAAAATATTGTCACAATGTGTAATAATAATAATAACAACAATAATAAATCAATTATAGATTTTTTTCATAAAAAAATTGAAACATATACTTGGGTTTGAACTTACATCAATTTTCAAAAGGACTAATTAAAGAAGACTTAACAATAGAACTCTGATTATCAAAATGTTATTATCATGAACATAAGAGTACTTTCTGAGATTAATTATTTTGTAGATTGTTTTCTTTAGAAAGTGTTAGAAACACCATCTACATGTACAAATGGACAAGTCCCAAAAATATTTATTAGTGCTATCAGTCTAAGACTTATAATTTTAATATAATTATTTTATATTATTATACTGTGGCGTTGCTCCACTGAGCTGGAATATATAAAAATCACTTGTACAAATAATGTAGTGGTGACAAGAGGTCTCACCATGCCTTCTGTTTCACATGACTACACATACTATCTTCTATACTATGTGACATTATAAGCATCAGGTAGTACATGTATTGGCCATCTACTGTCTAAACAATGAGACCAATTTACCTATCATTGATTGCACAAGAAACTGCATTGCTTGGACATATTACAATAAAATCTCTAAATTAATAAACTATTTGCCAAGTATTATTGCTAAGTAATGAACTGCTAGCTACTCTTGTGCCAAGATATTGTTAATATACATTGCATTAATACATACCACTGTGGTAATCATTTTATTAAGATTTTTTTTGGGGGGGCTATTTACCAGTTCAGGTAGTGAAAGTTGTAGAAAAGCAGTTAGTTTAGTAATATACTTCATGCAGAATATATGTTTAAATTAGCCTTAATATCACTGGAGTTAAATATTCTAATAACCAATGTTAAGATGTTAGTGTAAAATAACATAATATGAGACACACCAAAATAAGATACAATCTCTACATTAGTGTTATTGTTATTATATCTGATTTAAACCTCATTACCAAGTGTTAGTGCCAAGACCTTCAGCTATCCAGTCTGGTTTAGTTAAACAAATGTTAGTCCAAGGTATAAATAAACATAGAATAAATATTTGAAAACCTGAACAAAATCCACAGAATTTTTTACAGTTGAGTTGTCCCCATTTTTTATATTTTGTGCAAACATTTTTGCCATATGCTGGGCAGTTGACTTTTATATCAAAACAATTGTTTCCTGAAATACAAGTTGAAAGCTACTAATTATATCACAAAATGTGACAAATCCTTCTATTAGTAAGAATGTAAAATAGTAGAAGGCCTAAAACAAATTGTTTTTCCAGGAACCCGAATCTACCCAGAAAATAAGGCTGACCTAATTTTTCTTCATTGATTTTTGTGAATATTATGCAGGTAAAAATAGTACAGTCAAAACATTTTATCAGGACTCATCGAGGTGAATGTAGTAGTACCTAGTATGTGTTTCAGCACATTTCCAAAAACAAAGTTTTTTGGAAGCCTAATTATTAATTTTCTCCTATTTTGATTGTGATCTTATTTACAAATAATTAGTTTTGTGACAATATATAGGAATAAATATATATATATATATATATATATATATATATATATATATATATATATATATATATATATATACAGTTGAATCTCACTGGCTTGAACCCCATGGGTGCTCTAGAAAGTATTCGACCCATTGGGTCAACAATGTGTAACTCAGGACTTCATTTTTGGTTCAAGCCTTGTGGTGTATTCGACCCTTCCGAGTTCCACACGAGATTCTGCTGTATATTATATACATTTGCAATACAAGCAGCAGTATTGATATTAAAATTTCATCAAATAAGTAATATTTATTAATCTATTAAATACTGTGTGCAAATGAGAGATCATTGAATATGTTATGAAAATATTTACATATTACAGTTTGTTCCATAGAGAAACCTTAGATCTGCATCCAGAGATATATGTTGTAAAGTTTGTTTTTTTAAAATCTTTAATTTGATTAACTTCGCTTTGTAATACATTTATTTTACCTTTATTTGCTGGTGTACCTTTATTTGCACCACAATGACCACATTTCTTTTTACAGTTTTGCTTTGACCAGTCCTTGTATTCTGTGCACACACTAGTGGGATGGCCATTGCATGCAACCTCATCCTTGCAGTCATCATCTGCAACTAGAAACAATTGTCAGGTCAACACATGTTTCCATTTTACTGCGCAAATCTTTAACACACTGTAAAAACAAATTTCACAATATTTAAGTAAAGAAAGGAATGCCTTCTGAACACCATTTTATCACATTACACATATTAAATTGGTGGCTACCATCTTCAGCAGTAAATCTCAGCTTATAATATATCATTTGTGCTATTCCTCTAAGCTACATTATACAAACCACTTCTAATATTTAAGAAAAGAAAATAATGAAACAGTTTAATGCATATACATGTATATCTATGCTGTAATCTGACCATTAACAGCTTACTCTGTTTTATAATAATTAACATTTATATTTAATATTTTAATGTAAGAACATTATCTGGACAAGATATGATAGTAAAATTGTAGCTCATATGTTCTCACCTGAATTAATACTATTTCCACCATTTCCATTACCATTAAGACCATTTCCATTAAGTCCATCTCCGTTACCATTAAGTTCATCTCCATTCCCATTCTGACCATTTCCATTACCATTACCATTCTGACCATTTCCATTACCATTAAGACCATTTCCATTTCCATTACCATTAAGACCACTGCCACCATATTTACCATTTTGACTATTATCCACACTGCAAAGGTTGCAATATTTTTTACAGTTCTGTGATGCCCAGTCACTGTAGTCCTTACAGACACTAGAACCATAAGCAGAACAGTCCTGTTTATCCTTGCATACAACCAGTTCACTCGTCACCACAGCTGTTGGGTTTGGTGAAAACGCTGTACTTTTCTCCTCAGATTCACAGAGGCTGCAGTGGAATGGACAGTTTTGTCTTGCCCAGTCTGGGTATTGCTGGCAGGTTGCAATGTCATACTTACTGCAGTCAACCCTATCTTTACAAGGGAGTTTAGCTTTCATTGTGCTGCTGTATGCCAAGCTGCAGTAACCACAGTGTTTCTGACAGTTCTGCTTTGCCCACTGGTCAAACTTGACACAAACATTCTCACCATAGGCAGAACAATCTGTGAGATCTGTGCAGGTTTTGTGGATTCCTCTTGATCCTGTGGTTGGCTGGACTATGGGTAGGGTGGATAAAAGTGACTTATTACAAAAATTACATGATTTTTTGCAGTTACGAAATGCCCATTGTTGATGGCATATGTTATTACCATTATCACCACAATTCTGGAGATCTTTGCAGTTGTTTTCCATAAGAAATGCAAGTAATTTGGATGAAGTCATCATAGATGCATTCATCAGTGATGTAACTTTAAATGCAGGAGGTTTATTTGAACTTTTGGGTTTATCACAGAATCCACAGTATTGTTTACAGTTATTAAGTGCCCAGTCCATGTGAAGTGTACACACAGTCTTGCCATAGGGTTTACAGTCTAGTACATCCTTGCAGATAGTGTTCTTATCTGGCGAGGTGTATGATGCAGTTGTAATTTTATGTTTTGCAAGGCTACTAGGGCTTGTTGTAGTTTGTCCACAGAGGTCACAGTATTGTTTGCAGTTCTGATGTGCCCAGTCTTGGTACTGTGTACACATTTTCTTGCTATAGACTGTACAGTCTTTAGTGTCCTTACAGTTGGGATCTTGGATAGCCTGTTGTTTAGTGGGTTCAGTGATGACAGGTGTCTGGCCAAGACTTGTCATCTCAGAACAGAAACCACAGAACTTTTTACAGTTCTCAAGAGCCCAATTTCGGTACTGTTGACAAACACCAGTTCCGTACAGTGTACAATTCTTAAGATCATTGCATTTTGTGTGTTTTGCTGTGGATAGGGTGTTGTCAGATGTGAGCATGGCTTTACTAGCTGTTGTGTCGGGCAAGGCCGAAGTGGCTGGTAGTGTTACCTCACTGCAGAAGTGACATGTTTTTTTGCAGTTTATGCTTGCCCACTGGCTGTACTCCTGGCACACCTGCGTTCCATAGACTGAACAGTCCTGTTCATCCTTGCAATCAGTGTCAATCAGTTTTGAAGCAGTAGATGTCACTACAACACTTTTTGAAGAACAAAGATTGCAGAATCTCTGACAGTTTTGATTTGCCCAATCACGGTACTGTGTACAAATACCTGTACCATATGGAGCACAGTCCTGATGATCCTCGCAGTCAGAACTGTGTGTGCTCATTGTCGACATGTGCAGGGTGGTCACCACTTCAACATTATTATTGGGCTGCGTGGATTTTACCTTTGTTTGGTGCATGGTGTTAGAAGAAGAATGTTCCATAAAAATGTGACGGGTCAAGTCTCTGTTATTACACAAACCACAATGCTTTTTACAATTGATTCTGGCCCATTCTCCATATGCTGTGCAAACATTTGCCCCATATGCAGCACATGGTTGCAGATCCTTGCAGTTTTCATTGAAATTAGATTTAGTGGTTTGCAGTGGCAAAGTGGTCGCACTATTTACTACTAGCTTGCTAGTTTTTGTCTTACCTTCACAGAGACCACACTTTTTTTTGCAGTTTTGTGCAGCCCATTCTTTGTACTGTGTACACACATTGTCACCATAGGCGTGACATTCCGGTTTAGCATCAACACAGGTGCTGCCGGCAGCTGGTGCAGCTGCTGTTGTGGCTATTGTGTTACCGCAGAAACCACAGTATCTAGCACAGTTGGCATGAGCCCATTCCTTGAACTTAGTGCAAGCTTCTTTTCCATAGCCAGCACAGTTGTCAGCCACATCACTGCAGGCAGTTGATGATTGTCCTGCTGAATAAAGTGTTTCAGTTGTATTGTGTGCTGTATCACGGTAGTGTTATAGCATAATAAATTTTATTATCCATATGATTAAAAATATCTTGGTACAAAGTGATACATCCCACTAGAACGCCAAATGAGACATAACACTTTGACATCACATGATGATGTCATTGATTGGCACACTACAAACTTATTATATAGGAACGTCAACTAAATGAGTTCAGTGATATAAATTAAGATCAATTATGGGTAATAAATAGGGTATTAAACTCGCTACCATTTGGTATCATGTTTATGTCCCTTGTGAATAAACATGATACGAAACAGGCTCATTTAATATCTTATAAGCATTTACCATATAACAGATAACATATTCAGTAAAATAACATTATGTGATATTTTTCAGATCATAGACTTTCAGAATTTGATAACTTTACAAATTAGATAAATATTAATAAGATCATGGGACTACCTACATGTATACTGACATATAAGAAAACATAATTTAGAATTGACATATGTATTCAGTCATCAAACAAACAAAATAGCAATTTGACACTGGAAATTGTCCAGTATTCTGAAAACAAACAATGTTATTCACTAGTTTATTATTAAAGAGGGATATGCAAAATGATGCCATTCCAATACTGACATTCCCATTGAAAAAGACCCAAAATCATATATTCATACACTATTTCAATATTGAGTAATGGTTGACTGGATTTACTTTAAGTATTTAAAATTAAAACCCCCAAACATAATACAATGAAAGCCCTCTAAACTGGAATTCCCTCAAAACCTGACATATTTCACGGTTCCTTTATAAATAGCTATAAACCAGATACCCTTATAACCAGACTTTTTAATTGGTCTCATGAGTGTCCGGTGTAGTACAATGTAAATTGCTAATAGTTTGAGAGTTTATATCAGATTTTGCGATAATGTTCTAACCAGAGGGTTTCTTAACACAGTATCCACAAAACTCCTGGCAGTTCTGTTTTGCCCAGTCACCATATTCTGAACATACATTGTCGCCATATGCCTTGCAATCCTGGGTGTCCTTGCATTTATCTCCAGCTGAAAAATAAACACATCATTTAAAATGTTTATTTGACTTTATATTAAAAGCAGAGTAGCATGGATTATAATGTTCGTTTTTGGATTGGTATCATTATAAATGAAAATGAAAGTACTGGTATTGCCATTTCACAGCCCATCATGGTCTATAGTAGTATAGGCTCTGGGGGATAGTTCGCATACATTTCTCTTTTAGAGAATTAACTTACATTTTCTTGTTCTATATGCCAAGGCCTTCAGAAAATGTTTGGGTAACACTTCCAGGTTAAGTACGTTTTCTCAGCAGAGCACGTTTATGGTTTTTGGTTGGCTGCCAAAAGGCTAAAATGATGATATAGCAGGAATTACATATCAGTAGATTGTTAACTCAGGATTTATACATGTGTCAATTTAGTGTAGAACATTTTCACAAATGTATGATTTAATTTTTATATTTGCATGATTTATATATATATATATTGTTGAAATTTATAAACAAAGTTGACAGACAGCAATTCATAGTCTCATGCAGACCTAAGGTGCAGTCATGGGATGCATATCTTTTCATATTTATTATGGTTGAAAGTTTAAATATATTTCGTTCTCCTTTTGTTTCCAAATCAGCAAGTTTATGTTTATAATACATGTACAAGGCTACCAATATGCATATAGCTAATATCTGGGTTGTAATGAGTTGTAACATATTTATTATTGTCTGGGTTGCATGGTGTCTAGTTCAATGTTGCTGCTATACATTTTAATTGTGTCCTATATAACTTACTTATGCCTGGATTGTATAGTAATCCTATATATAACTTACTTGTGCCTGGGCTGTATAGTAATCTTATATATAACTTACTTATGTCTGGATTGTATAGTAATCTTATATATAACTTACTTATGTCTGGATTGTATAGCAATCCTATATATCTTACTTATTTCTCGGTTGTATAGTGATCCTATAAAACTTACTTATGTCTGGGTTATATAGTAATCCTATATAACTTACTTATGTCTGGGTTATATAGTAATCCTATATAACTTACTTATGTCTGGGTTATATAGTAATCCTATATAACTTACTTATGTCTGGGTTATATAGTAATCCTATATAACTTACTTATGTCTGGGTTGTATGTCAATCCTATATGACTTATGTCTGGGCTGTTTTGTAATCCCATATATACTACTCAAAAGAATTTAAGGGTCAAAAATTTATAACCAAATAAGTTTCAGAGTGTATTAGATTGATGATGTAAACTACACCAACATTTTTATTTATTGTTCCATATTTACAAAAAACCACAAATAAACGTCACTATACAAGAAAGTCACATGACATGCTGTCAAAGTTGAAGGTTGTCAAACATGGATTTTACACATTAGAACATTCGTTTAATAGTGTGTGAATCCACCCCTGGCGCGAATACACTCGACACATCGTTGCCTCATGCTGTTGATCAGACGTCTGAAGAACTCTGCCATAAGAAGTTGACCCAGATCATGAAGGTTGGCCGGAGGGGCATGGTTATCCCGAACTCTCCTGCCTAATTCGTCCCAGGCGTTCTCTATTGGGGCCAAGTCAGGCGAATATGCTGGCCAATCCATCCTGGCGATACCTTGTTGTCTGAGAAAGTCCGTTACCACCCTGGCGCGGTGGGGTCTGGCATTGTCATCCTGCAGAACTGCCCCGCCGCCAATCTGCTGAAGGCCTGGGAGAACCAACGGCCGGATAATCTCATTCAGATAGCGGATTCCATTCAGATTGCCATCCACCACATAGAGGGGGGTCCTGTGGTGGATAGAGATGCCGCCCCACACCATGACGCTGCCACCATTGAACCGGTGACATTGTCTAACGTTAACGTCAGCGAAGCGCTCCCCAGGACGTCTGTAGACACGAACCCGACCGTCGTTGAAATGGAGACTAAACCTGGACTCATCAGTGAACATCACTCGACCCCACTGAACACGTTGCCACCGCAGATGAAGCGTGCACCAGTGACGTCTGGCCGTTCTGTGACATGGTAGGAGTGGTGGTCGAACAGCCTGGCGACGGCAGCGTAGATTATTGGCTCTCAGACGATTGCATATGGTTTGATCAGACACTTGAGTTCCAGTCGCAGTCCGCAGATTGTCACGTAATCGGCGTGCAGTGGTTGTGCATTGACGTAGAGCCATATTGGTGATGTAGCGGTCCTCTCTATTTGTAGTGCTTCGGGGTCTTCCCGAAAGTGGACGATTTCGAACAGAATTCGTTGCTTGGTACCGTTGCCACAGTCGGCCAACGACACTCTGACTGACACCAAGTCTCAGAGCAACATTTCTTTGCGTATTGCCATCCTGAAGCCAAGCAATAGCCCTTCCTCGATCTTCGATAGTCAGTTGAAGTCGTACCATTGTCGAATTTGGAGTGTGCACCGTACACGAACACAAGCTCCAATTATACGGAAGTTCAGCATTGGGAACATGGAATACACGTGCAAAGCGTGCAAATGAAGCGCTTTGTGAAAAAGCAAGTTATGGGCACTTAGCAGACCTTTCGCTTTCGCCCTAATTTATGTGCAAATGTAAGCATGTTTTCGCCATTAGAACTAGTCGACAGTGTCAATGACAGTGGATTTTAATTCATTTATGGGTTGCTTAGACCCACTTTCGTCAAAATGGAACAATACCATGCGTGACATTATGGTCTAGCTAATATAATTGACATTCAGAAAATAATGTCGAAAATATCGTCTGACCCTTAAATTCTTTTGAGTAGTATATAACTTACTTATGTCTGGGTTGTGTATTAATCCTACATAACTTACTTATGACTGGGTTATATAGCAATCATATATAACTTACTTATATGTCTGAGTTGTATGGCAATCCTATATCCATGTAACTTACTTATGTCTGGGTGGTATAGCAATCCTATATAACTTATTTATTACTGGGTTGCATGGTAATCCTATATAACTTACTTATGTCTGGGTTGTATAGCAATGATATATACATGTAACATATGTCGGAGTTGTACAGCAATCCTATATCCATGTAACTTACTTATGACTGGGTTGCATGGTAATCCAATGTATAACTTACTTATATGTCTGGGTTGCATAGCAGTCCTGTTGACTTATGTCTGGGTTGGGTAGCAATCCTATATAACTTACTTATGTCTGGGTTGTGTAGCAATCCTATATAACTTACTTATGTCTGGGTTGTGCAGCAATCCTATATAACTTACTTATGTTAGGGTTGTGTAGCAATCCTATATAACTTACTTATGCCTGGGTTGTGCAGCAATCCTATATAAGTTACTTATGTCTGGGTTGTGCAGCAATCCTATATAACTTACTTATGTCTGGGTTGTGCAGCAATCCTATATAACTTACTTATGTCTGGGTTGTGTAGCAATCCTATATAACTTACTTATGTCTGGGTTGTGTAGTAGTCCTATATAACTTACTTATGTCTGGGTTGCACGGAGCTGCTATACAACTTGTTTTGGTGACAGGTTTCTCAGATGCAACACATGATGACTCCGTGACCTGATTGGAACTTGCATCTTGATAGCACTTTACTGTTCTAGTTTTCATTCCTCGGGCACACGTTTGAGAACACTAAAAGATTAAAAATAAATATCTAAAACATTTTAAGTTAGGAGAAAAAAACAAGAGAATGATTGGCAGTGTTCTAAAACAAACTAGGTAGTTTGCTGTTCAATTAAACCTTTAATATGATTTTGTTTAATAGTGGCAGCATTTATAAACATGTAAAATTTTGGCCAGTCCTTCGAAACTAGTTTCTTCAACTACAACATGTTCCTTAGTCACCCTCCTGCATTAGAGCTGTTACTTTAGTATTATTAACAAACATTGATAGAAGGACATCAGAAGGAATGGTGGATTATAAATATAATGAAATGTATTGGCCAAAGGAAGAATTTAGACCAGGTCAACTTATTAAGAAATATGTTATTACAGCAAGGACAGGCTGAGCTAAATGAATTAGTGTACATGTGTGCACAGCCATTGTAATGATCTGTCCCAGGACAAGCCCCTGGCTATCCAGAGACAGGCCCCAGGACAGACATGCTCGAAACTCTAGTGGTATATGAGCATGTCAAAATTATTCGCACTTGCACACATTTTGATATGATCGAGTCTGATGATGACAACTGTTTGTTTGTTTTGTTTAACGACACCACTAGAGCACACTGATTTATTAATCTTTGCTATTGGATGTCAAATATTTGGTCATTTTGATGTCTGGTCTTCGAGAAGAAACCTGCCACTTTTTCATTAGTAGCAAGGGATCTTTTATATGCACCATCCCACAGGCAGGATAGCACATACCATGGCATTTGATATACCAGTCATGGTGCACTGGCTGGAATGAGATATAGCCTAATGGGCCCACCGATGAGGATCGACCCTAGGCTGACCACGCCTGCCCCCTTGATGACAACTGATGCACAATAAATATTAACTAGACCCCAATTACCGCAGACCAGGCTCCAGTCTTCCACACCCCAGCACATGCCGCAGTACCACAGGTCTGGCTGTGTGGTGGTTTAGATGCAGCTGGACACCTGCTGGCCGCCACAGTGTGTTGTGTTCCTCCAGCCACCTGGACACACTGCACCTGTCGAGTCTGCACACCCCCACCACATGACTTGGAGCACTCGCTGAACGAACCAGCAACCCACCTACAGAATCACAGTCAATTATCACTTACTTACCTTGTCTTGATAAACCAGAAATAGAGTTAAAATTAAACACAATAAAAGTAGTAGCAGAGTTTAAGCAGCCATTTGACATATTGATAAATCTGAATTGAAGTTAACCTCATTGTTAAATGCTTTTCTTTAAATGGCTTAATTTCATTATATTTTTTTGATAAACTGAAATTAAAATTTGGCTCCAGATTTTTTTTATACTAAATTTGCCAACACCTTTTTGGGTCCAGCTTAAACCCCGAGTAATAGTAGTAGCATCTATAGTCCATCCCATCCTCCTATAAAAATGTGTGCAATTTAGAAAACAATCAGCTCAGAAATAAATAATTTGTAGTAAATTCCATAGTATGATAAAAGGCATTCCTGGTGGGAAGAACTATAGTTGACCTGTTTGTAGTGAAAAAAATTGATGACTCATATATGTGTTTGCATGTGTGTGTGTGTGTGCACGTGTCTATGTGTGTGTGCATGCGTATATTTGTGTGTGTGTGTGCGCATGCCTGTGTGTGCATGCGTGGTGTGCGTGCGTGCATGCATGTGTGCATGTGTGTGTGAGGGGGGTATGTAACTTTAAGTAACAATATGGAATGGCATTCTGGTTATTGACAAATCTGGACAATGTTAGTGTTTTAAACAGTGATTATTAGTGAACGAACTTACTGTGCAGGACAAGCAGGTCGGCTGCAAGGTTTACCAGACGTGCTGGGTTTGTTGTGCAGGTTACAGTGGTAACTATCAATCTCTCTTCCATATGGATTAACACACACTGCGTCCACCGTCAGGATTCCTAGAGAAAACAATCTTTTAGTATTCAGTATTAACATTGCATTATGTGTTTACTAGCATATCAAAATTACATAGTTTAAACCTGCAATCTTGAGTATATTGTTATTATATACTAGTATTCGTTTAGAATCGATGATCCAAAACCAATTTTTACTGTTGCCTGCCATTCTTCGATATCCGTTGGCTATGGTTTGTAATCTACATCACATCAGGGCCGTACCCTCCTGGGGGTGGCAGGAGGGCAGTTGCCCCCTTGAGAATCTCACTTTTTTTCTTCTTTTTTTTTACTCCAGAAATAGTATACACATCTCAGGGTTTATTTATAATTTGTATAGTGTTTCATTTGGTTATAAAAAGTAGTTCCCCGCTAGGATTTTTATCAAGGTATGGCCCTGCTAGTGAAAGAGATCACAAATGAAATACACTCATAACACTGAATGACGCTTTAATAATAGCTAAAGCTCATTTATTCTGTGAACAATGAATATAATATGATTAAAACATATTTCATCTTTATTACCCTTTTGGACTCAAATGTATGGGGTAATATTTTTTTTGATCTCTTCTTCACAGTGTGCAGATTGCTTCTACAGCCACTGATTGGCTGGCTTAAAAATCACGATGTTTTTGTTGTTGTCATGGTCAGGACTTCCCTTTCATTCATATAATGTTTCCAATCATGAGTGGGATTACACATAAGTTATACGATCAACAAAGATTTACAGAAAAAATGTGACTCATTTGTTTCATACACATGAAATGATATATTTTCATAAGTAATGGCTTTAGTAGCCAATAAACAAATTGTCTAATGCAACCATAGTTGTATTATTTTTATTTTGTAAACACTTGGCTGTAAAAAGAATGGCATCATGCCATGTCACTTATATTACATCATGTAAAGCGCGTAAGATTATATGATGTAATGGCTTATGGCTTTATGGTAAATAGCAGAGGAATTTTTATATTAAAAAGCAGTTAAAATGACAATGGGTAATAAAAAGAATTATTACCCCAGCGGTCACTCATAAGGGAAAATATTTTCCATATTTTCTCAGTGGGAAATATTCTGCATTGGTCTAACGAACAATACTATTGGACAATTTGACGCTCACAAACCAATGACCTTGTCGGTACTAAATATGACGTCATCACGATTTGGCAAACACACAAAATGACGTCATGTAGTTTAAAAGAGTTTGCGTTTACGGCTCTCTATTTTTGGTGTTAAATTTATAACAAAATGTCATTTTAATGCAATTCCTTATAGATTTTGTAGCAGAATAAAGAACACTTTTGGTTTTTTAAAATTATTTATGAATGTAATTAAATAAAAAGTTATAGCCATTCTCAGAAAAGTGCGCAAAGTGGTTTACATCGTTTCTATACAGGTTGGCCTTTCGTGCATGTGCATCGAAAATAAAGGCGTCTAAAGAAAAAGTAGCTGAGGTAATAAATAGAATAACAAACTCGGTACCAGTTATTATTAAATTTATGTCCCTCGTGAAATAATTTTCATTTGTTACTCGCTAAAGCTCGTGACAACTGAAAATTATTTCACTCGGGACATAAATTTGATAATAACTCGTAACTCGTTTATTATCCTCTATCTAATGCGCTACGAGAAATTACAAATTATCTGTCCCTTGTGAATGTATGTGGTAATAACCCTTGCCAACAACATTCATTCACTCGGGACAGATAATTTGTAACTCCTCATAGCTCGTTAATTATTCTCTAACTATCCTGAGTGTTCAGGTATGTACATGTGTATGACAAAGCTACATCATCCTACCCTGACCACAGGTGACACTGCAAGCACCATCGACTGTCTTCCACCTGTTCCCAGCAGCTCGCGACTGTTGACTGGGAACGTAGTATTCATACGAGACCTGGGGATTCACTCCATCATATTCATCACCGTACAGGCGGTACACCTAAAGCAAGAAACAACAACTTTATCATAGATCACGTATTGGTGTTTCCTTGACAGCAGACTGCGTGCAGAAATACTTGATGGCAGCTATGCTATCTACCTATTGCAGACTACACTTCTGTCTGTTGATGAACATGTAGATGCTATCTACCTATTACAGACTACTCTTCTGTCTGTTGATGAACATGCAGATGTTATCTACTTATTACAGACTACTCTTCTGTCTGTTGATGAACATGCAGATGCTATCTACCTATTACAGACTACTCTTCTGTCGTGTGATGGATATGCAGATGCTATCTACCTATTACAGACTACTCTTCTGTCGTGTGATGGATATGCAGATGCCATGGTTATGCAAAAAAATTATGTATATGGTCGGTCTCTGATCAGACCAAAGTTCCACAATTAATGTGGCAATGCAGGTTTCTTTTGGAATTTTTTTTTTTTTTTTTTTTTTAAAGCATGGATTGCACAGAAAAGGTGGGTATATATATTTTGTTTATGTCCTCATCTGCTATGGTCTCTCTTTATTGGCCATGGTGCACCCTCATTAGCCTTGATACCCTAAATGTGTTCCTTCACATTTTCCATATACAATGTAGCTACTTAATTAATTAATTAATAATAAATATAAGGCAACTTTTATTACTTCAATTTACCCCCATATGACCTCAAGCTTGGACCCAAAATGTCATGGTGCATCACAATATTATTATTTCAGGCAATGTGACATTATTTCTGGTATAGATGGCACTATATTGCAGCTACCGCAAGAAATTTGAAAAAATAAAGGGACAGAATGTAGCCCAGTGGTAAAGCACTCGCTTGATGTGTGGTCGATCTAGGATCGATCCCCGTCAGTGGACCCATTGGGCTATTTCTCGTTCCAGCCATTGCACCACGACTGGCATATCAAAGGCTGTATTCGACCACTTAAGAAAGAAAGGACCATTACATGCATGTTCGTTTCATTGACTTTTTTTTCTTGCTTCCTCCATACTTACTAGTAATGTTATTCATGAAATAAACCCAAGTTTTGTTTATGCAGTATACCCCGACTCGAGTAGGTTTGAGTGCTGCAATGAACAGTCTGCAGTATTCGACAAGGTGACCCAGTGTTCGACCACTTTCTAATTAATAAAAAAATCTAAACTTTAAAGTTTATTTTATAATAAATATCAAACAACTACAATGTAAATCCAAAACCTGTTGATTTTAACAAATGTAATGCATATTCATTCAAAACATGCACACATACTTTTTAATGAACACTCTCTTTGGTCCTATATCTCAATTTACAGATAATGATATTAAACTGAAAATAAAGAAACCTAATTGTGTAAGTCCTGGCAACCAGCACCAAATGACATAAAGTAGTACATTTGTGGTTTTGGGGAGTTTATTTTGGGTTGGTATCTTTAAGCTTTTTTATTGGTCAGATACTGGGTCAACCCTCTCTATCAGATGTCATTATTTGATCACGTGGTCACATTATCGAAATTATAATGAATGAGGTCACATTGTATTGCCAGCTCTGTTTTATTATAAATAAAAACATTCAAGATATTTTCAAAGATTTCTAATGGATTAAAAGTATTGCAAATGTTCACGGAATGTTGGATGGTGTAACAGCATGCTACAAAAATGGCCAATGTTCATATTATCACTTTAGCCAATGAAAATATACTTGGGATTTATTCACATGGTTATCACCTGCTATTGCAATGTTTACCCTGTCCCGTATGTACAAAATAGTTTGGGAAAAACTATATACTGTTCAGTTTAAACAAGTATGAAAATTAATTAAATACACTGGTCGAATACTGGTTGCCACTAGCTAGGTGCCGTACATAAAATATCACTCCAGTACTGCATATGCTGGCATGAACTAACATGAGACATTGAGTACCGTACAGTATAATACTACAGGCCTACAATACAGTATAATACAGAACAGTTAAGCATAACACTTCAGTACGACTTACTACAATAAAATATAGTACAGTACAATACAATACTACAGTATAATCAAGTAAGAAGCCAAATATACCTGTGCTTCAATATTCACAGACAGAGGTCCATCAATAGTGATTTTTTCTGGATTTCGTCTGTAATCAACAATGACTCCACCCCCAGAATACTTCCCAGATCTATCCCTGTGTCCATCAGCACCATTAAAATACCGGATGCCATTCACTGAAATACCTGCAACGAAACATCACTGATCTGATGGCATTCGATATACGCATTTTAAACTGGTTAGGCCTGTACATGTAATAGGAAATTTATCGTTTGTTGTATGTCAATTACCTAATCACTGCCTATAGATTACCACATCTATTCTCCACCCTGTCAAATTCATTCTTATACAAAGCATGAAATAGCCCCATTGCATGGACAATTACATGTTTTACTAACAATACAACATGTTGGTATTCACTATATGGGTTTAAGAATGTTTACATCTCTAAAGTGTACCTACAGGTTTACTAGTCCAGTGCAAGGTAGTTGTCACCAGTCATGTCTGCTTCACTGGTCTGCCAGCTATAGTCACCTCAGTAATATTACTAATAAAAAGTAATGGCAGCACTTATTCGCTTTAACGAGAAAAAAGTGAACTGCAAGTCAGATATTTTTTTTAATTATTGGAATTGTTGTGTTTGATGGCTAGCAGAATATTGTCTCACTCAGTTGATACAAAATGGTAAGTTCTCATGTTAAAATATTGCATAAATGTGACGTGCTCAAGTTGGTTAGACGTCACATGAAAGTGTTCCAAGTATCAAAAATAAATATTGGCATGAGGGTTGACATTGATTTCCCTCCATGTGTTTCAATTAAATCATTGTGGGTGAAACAAAAGCGAGGTTTGGTTTCCCCAATGAATGAAAATGTCATCTGTAATCCATTTTTAGAGAAATAAGGTCCTGTTTATCCATGATAATATGCCTTTAAATAAAAACATAGCAGTTGGAAGATGCCAGCAGCTGAAAAGGCCAGTAATGTATTCATTCACATTCGATCATGGGATGGGGTAGTGGAGTGGAGGGGAAAGCACTAAAAATTAAATGTATTATCTTCAAAATTGAGGTGGTCTGTATGTCCCTCTAAAATTAAAAATATAACCCACATTAATAATCTGTACACACCAACTACAGAGTCATAGTGGTTAGCTGTTGATGGTAGAAATTGTTCCACATTCAAAGCATGCTGAATGGGATAGAAATTATTCATCAAGAGCAACAAAGTAAAACCCCGCAATACTCACTCATTACACTATATTTGTTCTGGTTAGTGATATAAATACTTGTTGCTCCTCTGGGAATGCTAGCAAATGTCGAATATTCTGAAAAAGCAGAGAAAAAACAAAAAAAAACAACATGTAAATACATTATGCTGTAACCATAAAAATTATTTATTTTGGTATGACATTGACACTAATATAAAAAAAATTATTATGACTTGCTGTTTTAACAAATTATGTACCACATTACATTTCTTTATTAAATTATTTTTCAAATATTATACTAAGAATAAAATTAAAAAAACGTTGGCTGCTGTGATTTTGGTATTTTTAAAGTCATTTTGACAGAGTTCTGCTTCACTACTGGCATGTAGCATTTGGTATTGATCAGTGCTTAACTTACTTGTACGTGCACAGGAAATTAAGTTTATTTTGTAAACTGTAATGTCTGATGTCATAAAAAGTATCTAATTTGGAAATCTATTAGACACTATTTGAGAACAAGATACTGTTGTCTATTTTTGAAAGCTATTATATTTTATTTTAGCTCACATGAAAAATCAAGTACATCTTTAATGTTTTACCACAATGTTACCTATAAAATGCAGAGTTTTTAGTATACGTGAGCTGAACAGAGCATGTAAAATATAATTAGTTTCTATGTCTTTGACTTGTCTTCTGGAGCCAATTTCACAAAACATCGTAAATCTACGTCTGCGACTAGCAGTTAAACCGGTCATATGTTTACATGTGTTTGGAATTTATTTCACACAGAAAATGACATCATCACGGAAGATAGAGCATTTTATTGACAAAAGAAAACTAATATGTGTATTTTAAACTATATTTGGTTTATTGTTAATAAAGGTAGTAACAAGAATTGTGGTTTAGTCGTAGATTTATGTTTACGTGCAAAACTAGGCTTACAATGTTTAGTGAAATTGGACCCTGTAATGTATAATAGTATATGGCAACACTGAATGTCAATACACAGCCCACGATAGCTTGAATTTGTTTTATGCTTAGATAATAAAAATTTCCTGGAAGAAACGTTTTTCCCACAGGAGACTTGATCAAATACCAAGAGTCTCCCGTGGAATCCGGGAGGGTTGACAGGTCTGAGTACATGTATATAGAATTTGGCAGGTACACGTCGGTATGGAGAAATTTCCAATACTTTTAATCAGATAAAACCCCACCTGCATTTGATATTTGTGCATGAGGTATAATGGACAAATCAAAATGTCTTCAAATAATTTTTTGCATCTTTCAACAAAAAGATATCTTCATGAAAATTTTTTTTAACTATGAAATCAAACTCAGTTCTTAAAGTACTGGAAATGAAATAACTTACTTTTAGCTTCTCCTCTTTGATACTGTCCAGTTTTTCTCATTCAAACCAGTGTACCACAACTGGACAAAGGTTGTGGTATGTGTTTTCTTGTCTGTGGGAAGGTGCAAATAAAATATCACTTGCTACATTAGGAAAAATGTAGTGGGTTTCCTCTGATGATTATGTGTCAGAATTATCAAATGTTTGACATCCAATAGCCAATGATTAATTAATCAATGTGCTCCAGTGGTGTCATTAAACAAAACAAATTTTAACTTTTTTTAACTGTCCAGTGACCTTGTTCAAAGTACTGGAAATAAAATCACTTACTTTTAGCTTCTCCTCTTTGATACTGTCCAGTGACCTTTTTGCAGGAACTGTTGTCTCCGTTACACACACCACACTTGTCATATGTCCTTTGTGTTTCGGTGGAACCATCACAGCTGAATGCCTAAAACAAAATTATGCTTAAAGTTACATTTTCAAATTTTCTTTTAAAATTTTAATTAGTGTTTTAGATTGCTATTATTTAAATATATGTTCATCGATACTCATCTATTGTTATTGTCCCTACATGGTACACATTTCAAAATGTCTAAATCTACATGATGATCTCCTTCTATTATAGTATGGCAGTGCTCATGCACAACTAACTGACACAATACAGACTTGATTTAATTACCTGACAAATTACTGGTAGACTCACAACAGAGAAAATGTGAATATAATACAACATCTTAAATAATAAACCTTTAGAATGACCTTCAGACTTTTGGGACCTTCCAGTAACAATCTTTTTGAAAAGTTAACAGAAGACAATTTGGCCATATTGGAATTTATTAACTTATCTAGCACTTTTGTTATCATAGAACGTGTTATTGTTTAACATCAAGATGGTAAAATGAAAAAAGTCTACCACTGATGAATAATCATAGAAACAGATCATCTTGGCATCAACTCACTTTTTTCAGTTTGTGATGAAATTTCAGCTGAACATTCACAGCCAAAGAAAATGAAAGATGATGCATGTGTGAGCATTTGTGACGAAACGTGTGAATTTATTCTAATCAGGGAGCGAGATATAACCCAGCAGTAAAGTGTTCACTTGATGTGCAGTTGGTCTTGGATCTAACCCTGTTGGTGGCCCACTGGACCATTTCTTGTTCCAGCCAGTGCACCACGACTGGTATATCAAAGGCCGTGGTATGTGCTATCCTGTCTGTGGGATGGTGCTTATAAAAGATCACTTGCTACTAGGGGGAAACTGTAGCAGGTTTCCTCTCTAAGACTATGTGTAAAAACCTTTTTTATTGTAAATCAGTAAAAATACATGACTTTTACGAAAGTCACATGTAATTAATAATAAACGATTAGACTGCCCATCATAAATTTGGCCACCAATGGTAACTGCTGCAAATTTACATTTTTGTTTCAACTAGTGTTATTACATACCCTACACACTCCACTGACACATCGATGGAAGGCTCCCGAGTTCCCACTGCAGTCAGTGCCATCTGCGAACTGTTGTTTTCCATTTAGGGTGCGCAGGTGAATAGTGGACTGACCTTCAACCTCACAGTAGAGCTTACACTGATCCTTGCCTGTGAGTTGTAGAAAACCACACATTCATATATCACTGTCAGTCTGCTGTTACTAACAGAACATACCGGTAGTAATGCCTCATTCTACAGAGATAAATAATTCACACATCAATGTAGTACTGAGTAAATAATGTTTGGATATCATAATTATTAATCTGTGTAGTACTATAGAAAAGTACAGAATGCCCCCAAATAACAAAACAAACACAGCTAATTAATACCATAAAGACATGTTTTAAATGTATTTTCAGTTACACCCCATCTAAAGAAGTAAAATTCTGGATCCTGGCACCCTTGCATTGCAAAATACTTCAGTGTATATAAAATAAAAATCACCGGACGTACAAGATGCAACCAAAGTTTATACATGAATTTATAAGCTTTAAAGGAACAGACCCTAGTTCTTAAACACGTACTACAGAATACTTTTCACTATTAGAGCTGTTTATGATCACTGAAATCAAACATTAGTTATATTTTATTCTTTAGAATTTCCATTTCCGTCGAACCGAAGTGTTTCTAGTCATCCTGATGTTTGTAGTACCAAAAATAGCATTTTTCATATCGCTAAAAAACCACACATGAATCTGAGAATTAAGTAGCGGTTTATTGATTCGAGTTCAGTCTATTTTTAAGGATATTTCCTGTTTTAATATCACAGACTCTTCTTTCATTCTATTGTAACTTTATCTAAATGAGCTACAGGTTTGTAAATTGACTAAATTTAATGTCAATTTTTTATGGGTTAAAACTAGGGTCTGTCCCTTAATTCCTGAAAAAGTGAACATATACAGACCTTCAACATTAGCAGGCCTAAAATGGAAGTTTTGATTGAAGAGTGGATATTTGTCAGTGGCAGCACACTGTTGTGCTTTGTAACTAGTGCTGGATGCACAGGGCTGTAAGAACAAAATATGTATGGAAGTTTACATGATAGCTGACATGTTTGTGTACCAACATTAGACACTTTGTGGTAAAAACGTTAAGTAAAATCAGTATAAACCATATCCACCAGCCTAATCAGTCCATAGTAGGTGTTTTTTGTGTTTTTGAATATTGGATCATATTGAATCAATCTCGCAAACCTGTGAGTGTTAGTTATTGAATCAATCTTACAGGCCTGTGAGTGTCTGTCTTATACATACTATGCCAAGGTATGTATAGAATTCAATTAGTGGGGTGCTAGTTATTGAATCAATCTTACAGGCCTGTGAGTGTTTGTCTTATACATACTATGCCAAGGTATGTATAGAATTCAATTAGTGGGGTGCTAGTTATTGAATCAATCTTACAGGCCTGTGAGTGTTTGTCTTATACATACTATGCCAAGGTATGTATAGAATTCAATTAGTGGGGTGCTAGTTATTGAATCAGTCTCGCAGGCTTGTGAGTGTTTGTCCTAAACAAACTGAATCTTCGTTATTGTGTGATCAAATGAATTTTTTATTTTTCAATTTTGTATTTGAACAATTATTCACATCAAAATATATTTAATCTGACAATAAGTAGAAGAAAAACAAACTTAATACCTGCATGTTACATAGTTCTGCTTTTGCCTCAAATCCTTCACATGGTTTTCCACCAAACAACGGCCTGCATCAATTAAAATAACAAACATGTGATGTTACCACTGCTTAAATAATATACACAGAAACAGTATCAAAATAAAACCCTCATTATACTGAAATTCCTCCAAACCTCCCTGTATGTGTTACGCACCAAATGTAACTCGTATGTAACCGATTACTATTTCTTTTTTTCATATTCTTTTGTATATAATACAGTAATTACTTTTCTCTGGTAATTTGGCTGTTTAAATGTAGTTTAAATATACAGTTATGTAACAGATATTGTATATATGTTTATAGGAGAAGGCCTCGTAAAATTGTGCCCAATTCTTTTGTCTTCAATCAATCAATCAATCAATCAACTGGTTCACAATGGCCTCAAGATTGTACAGATTGCTGATTTGCAGATATCGATCGTTCTTCTGAAAGCTGATCCATTTCACTGAACTGGTTTCTAAAGATGAGTAAAATATTAAGATGGCCTCTATTTCAATGGGTGTGGACTCCAATTTATGTAACAGCTTAATTAGAGGTAATTTAATGCAGAAAAACATTCAAGAGGAAAAAGACAATTGGCTAAAACAGGTAAATGCTGATATTACAGGTAGACTCATTACATGCATATTAACCTCTTTTCTGGACAGACAGCTCTGATAGCCAATATACATATAGGTGTGTCCAGTATACTGTGTTTGAACTAATTACTTTTTCCAAATAGTAGCAGTAGTAAGACCATCTATCAGTGACCTCCGTGATGGTGTAATGCAAGGTAGGCAATAAGTCCAGGGCAACATGTAACGGGGAAAAGCAGTGAGTGACACAAGGAATCACAGTGAGTGATGTTGACTGTGGGAGTAGTGACACAAAGAACCACAGCGAGTGATTTTGACTGAGGGAGTAGTGACACAAGGAATCACAGCGAGTGATGTTGACTGAGGGAGTAGTGACAAGAAATCACAGCGAGTGATGTTGACTGAGGGAGTGGTGACATGGAATCACAGTGAGTGATGTTGACCGAGGGAGAAGTAACATAAGAAATCACAGCGAGTGATGTTGACTGAGGGAGTAGTGACATAAGGAATCAGGTGAGAGGAAGTCTCAAGACGGACACGGAGTAATAGTGACTATAAATGGTGCTTTGGCCTGTTTCTTACTTTGGACTGTTGCACTTTCTTGTCTTGGTTCGCACACCACCACCACAAGACCTGGAACAGAGAGACCACTCGGCATCCCAGTTTGACCAACCTCCATCCTGGGCAGCAGGGCCATTTGGACCAATGTCCACACACTGGCCATGGATACACCACTGAAATGAAAACAAGTATGAAATACAAACATACATCAGACATTCCCTGTCCATTGCTTGAGAGAGCCATCATGGGCTTCACCTACGTGCACATCCTACTCTACCTTCTGCTTTTAGAAAGTTATCAGTTATTGATAAATTATATTGTGCTGTTTGCTGTTTTATCTTAAATTCAACTAACACACATTCACAACATAGTATAAAACTGGAAGGCAGCACTTTATACAGTAATTGCAACAAAAGCCTATAAATAAACTTTGAAAAACATACAAATAAAAATACCTGACATTTATCTATGAAAATTTTTTTTGCAGTGCTATCTTACTTGAGAAACAAAGAAGCCATCAATAATGACTGATTCCCATAAAATATAGCATGTCACATACTACAGTAACTATAGTACCTTTCGATGACCACATTCTGTGCCATCCATACGAGGCGCCTGACTTCCGGTACACTGGCCAGGTAGGTTAGGATCAAAGCAGATCAACTTGGCACACTCATCCTGTCAATAATTAACATACATTATTTGCAAACAACATTACAAATTAACTAAATAAAATGTAGTTTGCAATATGATCTAAAATAACAGTTCAAAACCTAATAATACTGATCTTGATTACTATGATAACACTTTAGAATGCCATGTAAACCATGTCTGGTAGATAGCTTTAATCAATGTTGTTTTACACAGATGTACCATACATGTACATGGTCTGTCTACCTTTTGAACATTATTCAATTAAATGTACCCATTACTATGTGACCATCACTGTTTACTATTTCAGGACACTTAATTAGCGACTTCATTATATTTGTTTACAACATAACATGAACAAACTACATGTAAGGCCAGGCATGTTGCATTTCACTTGGAACCACTTATTTTACATTTAAATAGAAACAGTAGTGAAATCTGTTATCCACATTTGAAATGTTTTCAATATAATTCTGAGTAAAATATTTGTTTAGTCTTGTTTCAGCTCTCCCCAAAATAAAAAAGATTCACTTCTTCTCATCCAGTTTAAAATTGAATGATTCTTATAATATGTGAAAGGTGAAGTGGAGTGGTTGCTAGCCCCTTATTGCAGGCACTTGTAGGACAAGATACATGGAGCCCAGTGGTAAAACACGCCTGATGCACGGTCAGTCTATGATCGATTCCCATTGAGCTATTTCTTGTTCCAACCAGTGCACCATAACTGGTATATTAAAGGCCATGGTATGTGCTATTGTGTCTGGGATGGTGCACATAAAAATCCCTTGCTACAAATGAAAAATAGGACTATATATGTCAAAATTACAAATGTTTGACATCCAACAGTCAATAATTAATAAATGAATGTGCTCTAGTGGTGTCGTTAAACAAACAAACTTTAACTTTTAACTATTCATATTCAAATTTGAGTGAATCCATTTTACAGGGATAATTTGAGTGAATCCATTTTACAGGGATAATTTGCAGTTCCTATTATGTATATATCGGGTGATTCATGAAAAACACTCTTTGGAAACTGAATAGCAGAAAAGGTTTGCCACATAAAACATTGAAAATATGCAGAAAACAAGTTTATTAAGTTGTTTGTTGGTGGTTAAATTTGTAATTTGATATAAAGCCTACTGCTGCATGATACAAAATTTGCTGTTAAAATATGCTATACTATTAGAAAGCTACTGAACATCTACTGTTTGTACTAAAAATGATGGTTGACTGGCCCACCATCTTCATCTGTCACAGACCATAGTTTGTTTGATGGTTGACTGGCCCACCATCTTCAACTGTCACAGACCGTAGTTTGTTTGATGGTTGACTGGTCCACCATCTTCATCTGTCACAGACCGTAGTTAGTTTGATGGTGGACTGGCCCACCATCTTCATCTGTCACAGACCGTAGTTTGTTTGATGGTTGACTGGCCCACCATCTTCATCTGTCTCAGACCGTAGTTTGTTTGATGGTTGACTGGCCCACCATCTTCATCTGTCTCAGACCGTAGTTTGTTTGATGGTTGACTGGCCCACCATCTTCATCTGTCACAGACCGTAGTTTGTTTGATGGTTGACTGGCCCACCATCTTCATCTGTCTCAGACCGTAGTTTGTTTGATGGTTGACTGGCCCACCATCTTCATCTGTCTCAGACCGTAGTTTGTTTGATGGTTGACTGGTCCACCATCTTCATCTGTCTCAGACTGTAGTTTGTTTGATGGTTGACTGGCCCACCATCTTCATCTGTCACAGACCGTAGTTTGTTTGATGGTTGACTGGCCCACCATCTTCATCTGTCTCAGACCGTAGTTTGTTTGATGGTTGACTGGCCCACCATCTTCATCTGTCACAGACCGTAGTTTGTTTGATGGTTGACTGGCCCACCATCTTCATCTGTCACAGACCGTAGTTAGTTTGATGGTTGACTGGCCCACCATCTTCATCTGTCTCAGACCGTAGTTTGTTTGATGGTTGACTGGCCCACCATCTTCATCTGTCTCAGACCGTAGTTTGTTTGATGGTTGACTGGCCCACCATATTCATCTGTCACAGACCGTAGTTTGTTTGATTGACTGGCCCACCATCTTCATCTGTCACAGACCGTAGTTTGTTTGATGGTTGACTGGCCCACCATCTTCATCTGTCTCAGACCGTAGTTTGTTTGATGGTTGACTGGCCCACCATCTTCATCTGTCACAGACCGTAGTTTGTTTGATGGTTGACTGGCCCACCATCTTCATCTGTCTCAGACCGTAGTTTGTTTGATGGTTGACTGGCCCACCATCTTCATCTGTCACAGACTGTAGTTTGTTTGATGGTTGACTGGCCCACCATCTTCATCTGTCTCAGACCGTAGTTTGTTTGATGGTTGACTGGCCCACCATCTTCATCTGTCACAGACCGTAGTTTGTTTGATGGTTGACTGGCCCACCATCTTCATCTGTCTCAGACCGTAGTTAGTTTGATGGTTGACTGGCCCACCATCTTCATCTGTCTCAGACCGTAGTTTGTTTGATGGTTGACTGGCCCACCATCTTCATCTGTCTCAGACCGTAGTTTGTTTGATGGTTGACTGGCCCACCATCTTCATCTGTCTCAGACCGTAGTTTGTTTGATGGTTGACTGGCCCACCATCTTCATCGGTCTCAGACCGTAGTTTGTTTGATGGTTGACTGGCCCACCATCTTCATCGGTCTCAGACCGTAGTTTGTTTGATGGTTGACTGGCCCACCATCTTCATCTGTCTCAGACCGTAGTTTGTTTGATGGTTGACTGGCCCACCATCTTCATATGTCACAGACCGTAGTTTGTTTGATGGTTGACTGGCCCACCATCTTCATCTGTCTCAGACCGTAGTTTGTTTCAAGGATGATATGCATTTCCTTACTTTCTTTACAACTCTGTTTTATTTTCAACATTTTCATATATCTGTACCCATGTAGCAACCCTATGGGACTCTCTCTCTCTCCAGGAAAGTTTACAGGTGGTCATTTGAACAA
This sequence comes from Gigantopelta aegis, assembly GCF_016097555.1. Classification (NCBI taxonomy): domain Eukaryota; kingdom Metazoa; phylum Mollusca; class Gastropoda; order Neomphalida; family Peltospiridae; genus Gigantopelta; species Gigantopelta aegis. The sequence goes on from NC_054708.1 coordinate 36,370,539, forward strand.
GCTTATGGTTGAAGAACTTAAAAAGGAAATCTTGAAATGTTGGGGAAAAAGACTTGAAGAAGGAAGTGCATTTTATCCTAGAAGAAAGTTTATGAGTTGAGATAGAAGAAGTCATTTTAGAACATAGTGATTTATTAATGGTAGACGCTGTTTTTTTTACACTACATTTTAAAATGTGCACCATTTTTAACACAAAAGTTTGTATCAAAATGAATAGTAGACTATCAACAGTAAAAATAATGAACTGATTTTGTAAAACATTTTCAATGTTCTGTGTTACATACATTTTCCACTATTCATCTTTAAAACGTGGGACATTTTTGAGTGGGGTTTTTTATGAATTATCTAATATAAATAACTGTGACAGTTAACAAGACAGGCTGGCCACCTACCCCACCAAATCTGTCTACAAGTGATGTTCCTGTACACAGAGAGGAGCCTTTCTTGATAAAGAGCTCACACTGGTCGGTCCCGTCATAGAGTACTCCGGGCAGGTCCCGGGGCAGGTCATAGCCACCATTCTGAGGCGCATCGGTCAAACACGAGCCTTTTCCAGAACTAAAACGGAACATGTAATATTTATAAAAACAGTTCACTGGTTATACAGACTTTTATGTAATCACTTTCAATACCACTACATGTACATATATTTTAAATATAGATATTTTATTATACCTAACCATTGCATTAATCTATGTATGTAGTTTAACCAATGTGTACCTGAGGAAGCTGTTGAGATGCTTAGTACAGTGTGTAGTTTAACCAATGTGTCACCTGAGGAAGCTGTTGAGATGTTTAGTACAGTGTGTAGTTTAACCAATGTGTACCTGAGGAAGCTGTTGAGATGTTTAGTACAGTGTGTATTTTAATTAATGTGTTACTTGAGGAAGCTGTTGACATGTTTAGTACAGTGTGTAGTTTAACCAATGTGCCACCTGAGGAAGCTGTTGAGATGTTTAGTACAGTGTATAGTTTAACCAATGTGTCACCTGAGGAAGCTGTTGAGATGTTAGTACAGTGTGTAGTTTAACCAATGTGTCACCTGAGGAAGCTGTTGAGATGTTTAGTGCAGTGTGTATTTTAATCAATGTGTTACTTGAGGAAGCTGTTGACATGTTTAGTACAGTGTGTAGTTTAACCAATGTGTTACTTGAGGAAGCTGTTGAGATGTTTAGCGCAGTGTGTATTTTAATCAATGTGTTACTTGAGGAAGCTGTTGACATGTTTAGTACAGTGTGTAGTTTAACCAATGTGCCACCTGAGGAAGCTGTTGAGATGTTTAGCGCAGTGTGTATTTTAATCAATGTGTTACTTGAGGAAGCTGTTGACATGTTTAGTACAGTGTGTAGTTTAACCAATGTGCCACCTGAGGAAGCTGTTGAGATGTTTAGTACAGTGTGTATTTTAATCAATGTGTTACTTGAGGAAGCTGTTGAGATGTTTAGCGCAGTGTGTATTTTAATCAATGTGTTACTTGAGGAAGCTGTTGAGATGTTTAGTACAGTGTGTAGTTTAACCAATGTGTACCTGAGGAAGCTGTTGAGATGTTTAGTACAGTGTGTATTTTAATTAATGTGTTACTTGAGGAAGCTGTTGACATGTTTAGTACAGTGTGTAGTTTAACCAATGTGCCACCTGAGGAAGCTGTTGAGATGTTTAGTACAGTGTATAGTTTAACCAATGTGTCACCTGAGGAAGCTGTTGAGATGTTAGTACAGTGTGTAGTTTAACCAATGTGTCACCTGAGGAAGCTGTTGAGATGTTTAGTGCAGTGTGTATTTTAATCAATGTGTTACTTGAGGAAGCTGTTGACATGTTTAGTACAGTGTGTAGTTTAACCAATGTGTTACTTGAGGAAGCTGTTGAGATGTTTAGCGCAGTGTGTATTTAATCAATGTGTTACTTGAGGAAGCTGTTGACATGTTTAGTACAGTGTGTAGTTTAACCAATGTGCCACCTGAGGAAGCTGTTGAGATGTTTAGCGCAGTGTGTATTTTAATCAATGTGTTACTTGAGGAAGCTGTTGACATGTTTAGTACAGTGTGTAGTTTAACCAATGTGCCACCTGAGGAAGCTGTTGAGATGTTTAGTACAGTGTGTAGTTTAACCAATGTGTTACTTGAGGAAGCTGTTGAGATGTTTAGCGCAGTGTGTATTTTAATCAATGTGTTACTTGAGGAAGCTGTTGACATGTTTAGTACAGTGTGTAGTTTAACCAATGTGCCACCTGAGGAAGCTGTTGACATGTTTAGTACAGTGTGTAGTTTAACCAATGTGTTACTTGAGGAAGCTGTTGAGATGTTTAGCGCAGTGTGTATTTTAATCAATGTGTTACTTGAGGAAGCTGTTGACATGTTTAGTACAGTGTGTAGTTTAACCAATGTGCCACCTGAGGAAGCTGTTGAGATGTTTAGCGCAGTGTGTATTTTAATCAATGTGTTACTTGAGGAAGCTGTTGACATGTTTAGTACAGTGTGTAGTTTAACCAATGTGCCACCTGAGGAAGCTGTTGAGATGTTTAGCGCAGTGTGTATTTTAATCAATGTGTTACTTGAGGAAGCTGTTGACATGTTTAGTACAGTGTGTAGTTTAACCAATGTGCCACCTGAGGAAGCTGTTGAGATGTTTAGTACAGTGTATAGTTTAACCAATGTGTCACCTGAGGAAGCTGTTGAGATGTTAGTGCAGTGTGTATTTTAATCAATGTGTTACTTGAGGAAGCTGTTGACATGTTTAGTACAGTGTGTAGTTTAACCAATGTGCCACCTGAGGAAGCTGTTGAGATGTTTAGTGCAGTGTGTATTTTAATCAATGTGTTACTTGAGGAAGCTGTTGACATGTTTAGTACAGTGTGTAGTTTAACCAATGTGCCACCTGAGGAAGCTGTTGAGATGTTTAGTACAGTGTATAGTTTAACCAATGTGTCACCTGAGGAAGCTGTTGAGATGTTAGTACAGTGTGTAGTTTAACCAATGTGTCACATGAGGAAGCTGTTGAGATGTTTAGTACAGTGTGTATTTTAATCAATGTGTTACTTGAGGAAGCTGTTGAGATGTTTAGCGCAGTGTGTATTTTAATCAATGTGTTACTTGAGGAAGCTGTTGAGATGTTTAGCGCAGTGTGTATTTTAATCAATGTGTTACTTGAGGAAGCTGTTGAGATGTTTAGTACAGTGTGTAGTTTAACCAATGTGCCACCTGAGGAAGCTGTTGAGATGTTTAGTACAGTGTGTAGTTTAACCAATGTGTTACTTGAGGAAGCTGTTGAGATGTTTAGTACAGTGTGTAGTTTAACCAATGTGTTACCTGAGGAAGCTGATAAAATGTTTAGTACAGTGTGTAGTTTAACCAATGTGTACCTGAGGAAGCTGTTGAGATGTTTAGTACAGTGTGTAGTTTAACCAATGTGTAACTAAAAAACCCTTTACACAGAGCTGCGACTTTTGTGCCAGCTTTGAGCGACCAAAAAATGGCCAGGACGCTCAGTGGTCACCTAAATCCAGAAAATCCTGTTTCTATGTAACTGCTCCAGCGATCCTTGTGCCTCCCTTGAACCACCAAAAATGCAATTATCGGGCATTGTCATAGCGATCTACGAGCGACCTGTGCATCCACTGAGCCACCTGCCTGCTTCCCCTGTGCAACCTATGGCGACCCAATGTTTGGGCAACCATTGAGCCTCCTCTGTGCCATCATCGGCGACCAACGGCAACTACGCCGATCCGTAAATTGCAGCAGAACGCATCTATTACCTGGCGACCATTATAATGCCTCCATTCTGCAACCACAGCAATGCTTGTGCCTCCCTTCTGCCTCATTTGAGCCACCTTTGAGCAACCAACCTCCTCGGCGACCTTTGTGCGACATGTTCAAAAATTTACGGCGACCATGGTGTCCATGGCAATGTCTGAACCTCCTGTGTACCACCTTTGACCGACCTAGGCAACTATTCTTCCTCCTTTGAGCCTCCAATGGCGACCTGGCACATTTTATGGTCGCACAAGGGAGGCACAAAGGTCGCCATCCTGTGTAAAAGGGCCTTAAGGAAGCTGTTGAGATGTTTAGTACAGTGTGTAGTTTAACCAATATGTTACTTGAGAAAGCTGTTCAGATGTTTAGTACAGTGTGTAGTTTAACCAATGTGTACCTGAGGAAGCTGTTGAAATATTTAGTAGTGTGTAGTTTAACCAATGTGTACCTGAGAAAGCTGTTGAGGGCGTCCACGCTGCATGATGACCATAGGAACGCTGTCGAGCCACCAGCACCGCTAGCAGACATGATGTTCTGTCGGTCATCACAGAAGTTATTTTCACCATCATGGTTCATCCCAAGACTGAATACAACATATTGTTACGTAATTCAGCTGATTCACATCTAAACACTGTGCTATCAAACATAGCAGCTATCAGTGTTTTATACAGAAAATAATATCACACTGAATTGCTTTTATCAATATTGGCAAATTAATTATGCATGATCAAAGAAACAGACTTGATATTACATATTGCATTTTACATACCATACATTAAGAATAATTTAAACAAATGCATATAGGACTATAGGTTAAACTAAACTGGCAAAATCTTGACATTTTATATATTTACATAAATGTATACCCATACTATATCAGAAATACCAGTAATCTTGTATTATATTATGGAAATAAAATTCAAATGGAGATGCAAGCTTAATTTACCTGTGACCAGTTTCATGTGCAAATGTCAAGCCAATGTCAAGGCCATTGTCCTCTAAGATGGAACATCGAATATCTCTTGTACACATTCCACTTAGCGATGCTAGGCCAGTGGTTGACTGAACTCCGAGATGGATTAGGTCAGTCCTGAAAACCAAATGTAACAATTATTTGATGTGAACTCTTGTTTATGATGATCCACACACACTTCAATTATTTTAAGTTACCCTGTAACTAGTTATACTAAGTTTGATTAGAAAACCCCCACAGATCTGCAAAAGCTGCCAGTGACAACTACAAAGAAAGCTCTGGTATACAAAGAGAGTTCTGGCTTAATTGTGCATCCCTTCGCAAATGTTCCAATTACCTTTAAGTTAGTGTATCACAAATCTATGCTTACTGAAAATAGACAGACCAGCATGTGCCCTATTTGACCTGCAAGCCACCCCCACCCCCCTACCCCACCCACCCACCCCCCCAAAAAAGACCAACCAAAACACATGCATGAGTTTGTGCAATTTTGCTAAACATTTCCCAATTGTGAGCTTATAATGCCAAATATTTTTTTAAATTTATATATACTTCAGAAAGGTGAGCATTGACAAGAAATAACAGGTTTTATAGAGATAGTATCTGGAATCAAAGTGTAAAAATCAAAATGGAATTCTGACAAAGAATGAATGCATGAATGAACGAACGAAAAATACATCGGCTATTGGGTGTCAAACTATGATAGATGCATAAATGAACTGAATTCTGACCAATGCCCTTGCTTATAAAACTTGAAAGTGTTGACTTGAAGCTTTAATACCAGCTTACTCATATTAATAACATGTTAAAGTCTGGAAACATTGCTACAACCTTGAGTCAACACTTTAATAACATGTCTTGTTAATACAAACAACATGTTGAAGTCTGGAAACATTGCTACAACCGTGAGTCAACACTTTAATAACATGTCTTGTTAATACAAACAACATGTTGAAGTCTGGAAACATTGCTACAACCGTGAGTCAACACTTTAATAACATGTCTTGTTAATACAAACAACATGTTGAAGTCTGGAAACATTGCTACAACCATGAGTCAACACTTTAATAACATGTCTTGTTAATACAAAAACAAACAACATTGCAACAACCGTGAGTCAACACTTTAATAACATGTCTTGTTAATACAAACAACATGTTGAAGTCTGGACGCATTGCTACAGCCTGGAGTCTAGATTAATTAATAACATAGTTTGTTCATACAAATAATATGTTAAAGACTAGACATATTGCTAAAGCCTGGAGTCATATTTAGTACCGACATGGTCATTGGTTTGTAAGCATCAAATCGTCTAATAGTATTGTTCATTAGACCAATGCAGAATATTTCTCACTGAGAAAATATGAAAAATATTTTTCCCGTTGTGAGTGCCCGCTGTGGTAATAAACTTTAATAACATAGTTTGTTCATACAAATAACATGTTTTTAAGTCTGGACACATTGCCAAAGCCTGGAGTCTACAATTTAAGAATTTTATAGGAATGGGTCCTGGCCTTATGTTAAGTGTATATCAGAAAGATTCAACTTCAACCCAGGGAATTTGACTCAGGGACCTTCAAGATGCCCCTGCGTGTGCTGTAACCTCACCGTGGTGCAGGGGTGTAACATTCTCTTTGAGAATGGCCAATACAGCACAAAATTGAAGTTTTGAATAAGATTCAGTATCCGTAAAATTCTGTGATATTTGTGTTTTTGCACAGTTCTTTACACTGTTTTTGTTTAAGTCTTGAATTTTTATATTGATGTTGATCATTACTTTATTTATTTGCATTACCATAGTTTGACACCCAATAGCCGATGTATTTTTCGTGCTGGGGTGTCGTTAAACATTCATTCATTCATTCATTCATTCCTTCAAGATGAAAATTATAACTGACAAAATCAAAATTTTGATTAGAAGTCTCTAAAAGTTGTGTTACGATTCATGATATTACACTGAACAAAATGTTGTCTGCATGTAAGAACACTTTACACACAAGTTATATGTAATGTATAGAGAGAGAGGTTAAAGCTATCTGACCTTGTCATGAGGGTAGCAGCATCTACATGCTGTGGATCATTGTCATTCTCAGGATTAAACTTCTCCTGCCAGTTACAGAAACTGTTGAGAGAGCTGTCAGCATCTGATGTGATTACCAACCCAGGCTGAAATCACAAAACTAAACATCAGTTATCACTCAAATACAAAACTACACGTCAGTTATCTCTCAAATACAAAACTAAACATCAGTTATCACTCAAATACAAAAACACAAACAGTTATCACTCGAATACAAAAACACAATCAGTTATCACTCAAATACAAAAACACATATCAGTTATCACTCAAATACAAAACTACACATCAGTTATTACTCAACTACAAAATTGCACATCAGTTAATCACTCAACTACACATTAGTTATCACTCAAATACAAAACTACACATTAGTTTTCACTCAAATACAAAACTACGTCAGTTATTACTTCACTACAAAACTACACAAGTTATCATTCAAATACAAAACTACACAATCCAATACAAAACTACACATCATTATCACTCAAATACAAAACTTCATATCAGTTATAATTCAAATGCAATTTAGCACATTGGGTGGGGGCATATTACTGTCTGTTATAAGCATCGTGAGTAGCTTCGTAGGAGCATTGACACTCTGGCCACTAACATGTACATATTTCATAGCAGATGGTATAATGGCTGTGAAAGATGATCCACTGAAATTTACAGCGGAATGGTTCAAATAAAAATGTAGTGCAACAGTCTGTGACAATACATTGAAAAAAAACCTTTGCTTGAGCATGGGTGCCTGGAATTATCACTATCACAATTGTAAATAAATTATTCTCGACCACATTCAACCAACTTTTTAGCAGAGATATAAAAGTTATTCATTAACAACAGCAATCAGAAGATGCCATTAATGGGTTGTGGAAAGGCAGTTATATATAAATGTGCCTTTCAACTGCATATATGTTATTAATGTGAAATGCAATGTTCAGCTGATCCACTATGAAAGTAATTTTGAACCACGAATCATGGTCAAAGCATCAATGAGGAATTGGGCCTACATGTTCTTACCTGATCATCCTGGAGGATTTTAATTCTCACAACTGTCAGATAGATTTCTTGTTGCAGACTTGGATCAAGGTATCTGCCAGCTGCCTACATAGGAGAGAATGCCAATCATATTTCAAATCTTTTCTGATTAACCATAGAATTAATTTTTTCATGTACAATACAATAATTACCAATACAACACATAGCAATTATTTAATTATGGTTAAACAAATAATATTAATGTCCAGGCTTGTCAAAATAATCAGATTATTTTAAAATCAACTTAGTTAACTTTGTCTGTTTAAATGAAGTTACTATGTATATATTATAATCATTAAGTAAGATTGTCGTCACAGATATTTTGGAGAAAGCCTCTGCCATAAGTTAGAAAGGGTCACTGTCATAAGTTAGAAAGGGTCACTGTCATAAGTTAGAGAGGGCCTCTGTCATAAGTTTGAGACGGCCACTGACATAAGTTTGAGACAGCCACTGACATAAGTTAGAGAGGGCCTCATTAGAGAGGGCCTCATAAGTTAACAAACTTGTACCCAATCCTTCTGTTCTTTGTACAGTAAATGTTTTCCAACAATCACTTTTTCTCCACTACAATAGTACAGCTATAGATATATGCTTGATGTTGTCCAGCTTAATCAAGATTAAAACATTACAAAAGTAGTCCATACTGAATTTCAAACAGTATTTGCAACATTTTGGCACCAAGAGATATTAATTATAGTCTTTGTGATTCTATAGTTGTCTAATGAATCACACTTTAAACTAAACATTGATAGTCAGGGCCACACCTTACCTAAAAGAAAGTAAACATCAGGGCACTTTTAAACTAAAAAGGTGACTGATGTTTTCACATTTTTCTGAGGGTTGCATCTGCCCCATTTGTCCATTCTCCTAGATACAGTCCTACTTTGAACTTCACTTTTTATGAACGAACATATTCCATTTTAATCAGTGTAACAACTGCTTTGCAGCTTGCTCACTCTATATTTTAATAGTTTTAAATACAGTTGCTATGGTTACTCACAACGTTGGCAGCTGTCAACATGTAATGCTGCAGGTGATTCCCATGGTAGCTGAACATTGTCTTGTCTGCTGCGAGGAGAAACTCCATGTACTTCCTCCCAGCCTGTCTGCGTCTCCTCCTCAACACCTTCAACATGCTGTCAGCAGCAGCTGTCAAATAGAAACAATGACATGGTTCACTACATAGAAACAGTGACATGGTTCACTACATAGAAACAGTGACATGGTTCACTACATAGAAACAGTGACATGGTTCACTACATTCAAACAGTGACATGGTTCACTACATAGAAACAGTGACATGGTTCACTACATTCAAACAGTGACATGGTTCACTACATGCAAAGTGACATGGTTCACTACATTCAAACAGTGACATGGTTCACTACATAGAAACAGTGACATTATTCACTACATAGAAATAGTGACATGGTTCACTACATAGAAATAGTGACATGGTTCACTACATTTAAACAGTGACATGATTAATTGCATTTAAACAGTGACATGGTTCATTGCATTTAAACAGTGACATGGTTCACTACATTGAAATAGTGACATGGTTCATTGCATTTAAACAGTGACATGGTTCATTGCATTTAAATAGTGACATGGTTCACTACATTGAAACAGTGACATGGTTCATTGCATTTAAACAGTGACATGGTTCATTGCAGTTCATTGCATTTAAACAGTGACATGGTTCACTACATTCAAACAGTGACATGGTGCATTGCATTTAAACAGTGACATGGTTCACTACATTGAAACAGTGACATGGTTCACTACATTGAAACAGTGACATGGTTCATTGCATTGAAACAGTGACATGATTCATTGCATTGAAACAGTGACATGGTTCACTACATTGAAACAATGACATGGTTCACTACATTCAAACAGTGACATGGTTCATTGCATTTAAACAGCGACATTATTCACTACATAGAAATAGTGACATGGTTCACTGCATAGAAACAGTGACAGTTCACTGTATTCAAACAGTGACATGGTTCACTGCATAGAAATAGTGACATAGTTCACTGTATTCAAGGTTCACTACATTTAAACAGTGACATGGTTCACTACATTGAAACAGTGTCATGGTTCACTACATTAAAACAGTGACATGGTTCATTGCATTTAAACAGTGACATACGTAGTTCATTGCATTTCCTTACTAGTAACAACGTGAAAATATTTATGTACTTCCCTCCCACATGTTTACACTGACTACAAAAGCAATGGGCGTGCTCATATCTACCTTGTAGCCCACAGCTTCTCTTTGTTGGAGCCATCTTGTAGACAATGTGAGCATTTGAAGCAGCAACATACTGGCCTGCCTTGTTGATTGGTTGTGATGATAACAATATTGGGATATGCTGCTTTCTGATTGGCTGTACAAGCAGATCATGTGTTGGAACGCTGATAATACCATGCTGCAAGTTAGTACAAAATGATCTCTTTCATTAAGGTTTGAATATTAGTAAACTGATGTGCTGTGATCCAAAGAGACAATATTCATTTTAAAGTGAAAGAATCATAACACATATTTAAAATGTATGCTGGCATAATCCAGCCTACTGTATGTTACACATCTGTCAATTTATAAAGGTTCCAAGTTAAGTTTATTTAATACGTACGAACTTAAGTCATCAGAGGCTGGGTGCATATCCCAGGACTCCACACTAACCCCTAATGAGTTGGACCAGGAACTCACTCACTAAGCACAAACAACACACCATTAACCCTTTCAATGACAAACAGCCCAGATCGTTGTTGAGAGTGGTGTCTAGGAGTGCGTGCTTCAATCTTAAAATGATGCATTTTGGTATAAGTACAAACATAAATAAACAAAATGAAAAGAAAAATTTATATAAAATCAATTTTATGGAAAGGGTAACTAATATTAAAACACTTTTAATCAATAACTTCACTGTCAATTTAAAGTTTTGGTGTATTAGTAATTTAGTAGATTACAAATCATGTAATATCATAACTTAATACTTTGACTCATATACATATGGAAATCCTCAAACAGAAATAGTTTCTTCCTTGAAACAGTTACTCCAGTAACCTCCATGTAAAACAAATATAATACTACAGAATACTATAGTTTAATACTCTCCGAAACAAAAAGAGCCAGTTGTTCATTGGTTATGCAAACCAAATACTAACTGAATCAAAATAAATAGTAACTGAAAAGGCATGTTTTAACTTGTGCAATCAAATCCAATCTGTGATTTCTTTAAATGCAAAAACACCTAATATAAAAACTATGATTAGCTTAACAATGCTTTAAACAACTAGCCCAAGAATTTAAAAAACTGAGAACATATGTAACTTACCAGTCCATCACACGTACTGACTGCAGCTGAAGAATTGTAGTGTGAAAGTGAGGAGCCGAGGTAATAGCAGTCACCTTCACCAACAGGACATGGTTCAACATGTCTTTGTCCAGTGCTCTGCAACTTGTACACCAAGCAACCTGAAGTGCAACATTAATTAAACTCATACAATTTAACTTCATCACTGGCTCATCTGTGCATGTATCCACCATTTTGGGAGAATAACATGAAAATCACAATGCAAAAACAGTGTCACTAGCTAGTATGTTAGCTACAATAAAACCATTTATATGTACCTATGTCATCTACACAGCCTATACTCTCTCCGTCTTGTCCCTTTATGAAAAGAGGGTGTGTGGGTGTTTCAAATCAGCAATGTTAAACCCTTTGTTTTGACTTGCAGAGTATTTTCTGGATTTGTCCATGTTAGTTTATGCAACAGAACTGTAAATTAGTACCAGATTATACAAAGTACACTACATACAAAACTAATACAAATCAACATAGCATGAATAGGGTACAATATGTTAAAATTAAAAATAATACAATAATGACCCCCACCTCTTTTTCCCCACCACCATATATATTTTACTGTCACCTGATAACAGGCAGTGAGGTTGCCCCTCCCCCAACATGAACCAATATAACATCCTTAGTAGCTACGCCAGTGAGTTACTCTGTCATACCTGGAGATATTAGTTCCTTGTTGTGCTGCAAATGTAGATGATATTTCTCTCCAAATGCTTCAAGTAGATATTCTAATGGTTCCTTGTCTTCATAGAGTCCTCGCCGCTTCCGACTTCCCCGTACATGCTGTGGGCTTACTAATTCATACTCAGGCACTGAAAAATCAACACGACTTTACAACGTTTTAGGACCAAAAATCCAGAAATCTAAAATGAAAACTACACTTTAAAATTTGTGGTTTAACATGTCTGTTTTAATTTCACGATTTATACTTATTAATCAGTGCAACAAAGCACGTCAATTCCCCCGGATTGTGGAAAAAAAAACTCCCTGACACTGCGCCGACGGTGGAGTCATCCGAGGAACGGCCCCAAGCCCTGGATGCCACCACGAACCAGTCCGGCATGGGACACCGCCGTTGAGAAGATCCGAGCAACATTTTCGAAGAACATCGCAGGAGAATTCTGCAGATCTCCCCCAGGAGTCTAGACCCAAATTCATAAAAAGCTTATTATATGTTCGACACTTTATTCATTTATAAAACATCAGGTCAAAATTAAAAAATATATATACACATGTATATTTAACTTAAAGCGTTGGTGTTTATTTGTTTTAGGGTTGGTGTTTTTGTTTTGTTTATTTTTTGTTTCGGGTGTGTGTGTGGGGGGAGGGTTGCGTGTTTTTTGTTTTGTTTTTTAGATATTAACTTACTTTTTTTTAAATATACGGTGGTATTTCAACACACTAACATGAATTTTAAGATAATAAATAACATTTTAAAAATAACTCACATTTTATACATGTATGAAAATACCCACAGTTTGTTAGCTGTTACAAGAGGTGGAATAATAAAAACAAAGATTCTTCCATACAAAATATATGTAAGATAATGTAATACACTCTTCAAATAAATGCATCTGTAACCATTAGCAGTTTACCGGTCTCGGTGGCGTCGTGGCAGGCCATCGGTCTACAGGCTGGTAGGTACTGGGTTCGGATCCTAGTCGAGGCATGGGATTTTTAATCCAGATACAGACTCCAAACCCTGAGTGAGTGCTCCGCAAGGCTCAATGGGTAGTTGTAAACCACTTGCACATACCAGTGATCCATAACTGGTTCAACAAGGCCATGGTTTGTGCTATTCTGCCTGTGGGAAGCGCAAATAAAAGATCCCTTGCTGCTAATCGGAAGAGTAGCCCATGTAGTGGCGACAGCGGGTTTCCTCTCAAAATCTGTGTGGTCCTTAACCATATGTCTGACGCCATATAACCGTAAATAAAATGTGTTGAGTGCGTCGTTAAATAAAACTTTTCTTTCTTTCTTTCATTAGCAGTTTATAGTATATATCTTTTATCTTCATAGTTATATTAACAATTGCTAACATAAAAAGCAGAAACATCTACTGCTGAATAAATATATTAAAAGAAAACTGTATGTATTCTTTCAACAAGTGTTGGGAATCGGTTGGAATTTCATCATTGATCACCTGACCTCTGTATAAAGGACATATAAGCTTTTCTATACTAGAGTGAGTCCCCCGTGAGATCATGGAGCTATCGCATTCGATCCACATTTAGCTTAGATCGTTGGTACATGTTCGATGAATTCATGGAATTCAAGTCTCTGTTGGTCTCAATATCCATGGCTACAGCTCTCATTATTTGTCTTTACATAGTTCAGATGTCGCAAAAAAGCAAACCCAATTCTTCTTCTCATTTTAAGGAAATAACTATAGATCACTATGTCGAATTGTACAGAAGAGACCGTACAAATCTCGGAGGGGGTATCGCTGTTTTTGTCGATTAACATCTAGCCCATACCCAACGATACGACTTAGAAATGCATTATGACGAAATAATATGAGTTCAAATTAAACTTTTAAAAACAGAAATTACTACTGTTATGCGTGGTATACCGCCCAAATACAACACCGACAACATTCTGGGATAGAAAGAGCGTTTAGTTATGCGCGACAACATTATTATAGTGGGTGACCTCAATGAAGATTTACTCTCGTCAAAACGAAACAAACTGCACGTAGCATGGGTCCCTGTTTCAAATTTATTGTTCAAACGCTGTCGGTTTTTTTTCTTCAAGAATATGATTAGTAGTATACTGTTTAACAAAATTAGGATCTTGAAATAAAGTTAGCACTGCATGAGATTAAAAAGAGACAACACTCATATTTGTAATCTACAAGATCTGACATCGTATTCAATATATAGCTGAGTGTGATGGTTTATACAATATTCATCATACGAAGTGATTGTATTGTCTAAACATGTATTATCACTTTGAAGTCATAATGTAATCAAACAACCTGCAAATTCACACAATCCAAATTCACTACTTTAGCACAGAACGAAAAGGAAGTAAACAATTCAAAACTCTACGTAACAACGTACAAACTGCAAATTATTCAAAGTGATGAACATTTAGCGTATATTCTAATTAAACACACGTCACAACTGTCACATAACTGGGTTTACCTGTCAATACCAACAGAGTGCATATCATATTTCTTACATTTTAGCATATTATTTACATGTATAACAGCAGGTAACGTAGGTTAACTTCCATGGTAACGTAAATTGCAAAATGACATTGCATGTTCATGTTCACAATATAGTAACTGATTTTTATAACATTGAAGTTTACAATGAACACAGGAACAATTAACACCGTGTTCTTCTTTGTTTTGTTTTTTTATCATAATAAATAATGTTGACTAAAATCCCATTGTTTGTAACGCAGATTATAAAACTTTACATTCTCTGATTACACGTTTCTAAAATGTTCATTTCATCCTGTCTTTCAAGTTTGAATTTAACAGACACTTTGGAAACTCCTTCATATTTAGTTTTACCACCTTGGTGTATTACACCACCTAAAATTGTGTTTGATCTTGTGCATATAAAGAAAGATTATGCAGATGCTGTTGTATATAAACAATGTTTCATGGAAATTCAAGACTGGTACCGTATTTACATTACCGTTTATACAGACTAATCACGGGATGGGAATTGTGTGGCTTATGTTACCGTTTTTCCATCAGAAACAACAATGTCCATGATATTGTCTAACTCAGCATCAATCTTTAGTGCTGACGTTTGGGCAGTCATTAAAGCTTTGGAAGAAATAGTGGATTCTATTGCATCCAAATTTATTCTTTTCAGACTCAATGTCTCCAAACTTTACGAAATATGAAGCTGGAACATTCTTTAATTGGGATGGTGATATCTTTTTAGCCATTGCCAATACAGGCATTATATTTTGTTGGGTGCCAAGCCATGATGGCATCATGGGTAATAAAAAGGCCGATTCAGCTGCCAAGTCTGCTTTGGATTTGCCTCATGCCAGGGTTGGTGATTTTAAAGATAGTAGTAATCAATTTATCTTTTCGATTTGGCAAGATACGTGGAACGGTGCGTTTGCTAACAAGCTTCATGTTGTCAAGCCAGTATAGGGAGGGTGGCAGTCCTCCTATAGGCGGTGCCGGAAGGATGAAATAGTCTTATGTCGTGCATACTTGACCCATTCATTTATTCAGAAGAAGGATCCTCCACCTCGGTGTACACTGACGTACGCCATATTTTAATGGAGTGCAGTCATCTGAAGAAAACTAGAAAAGATATATTTGGACGAAGAAATGCGATGGAATCATTTCGATTCCATCCTGAACGTCTGTTGCAATTTTTTCATGATACTGAATTCTATTTTAAAATTTAATTTTATGTATCTGGGATACTTGTATTGTTTTGTTTTGCACTTTGTTTGTTTGTTTGTTTGTTTGTTTATACTTATCTTTGTGCTTATATTCAATAGACCTCTTTCACATTCCACTGTGCATGTCCGTGTCGCGGAGCAACTCATGGACGCTAACCGTGAACTCACGCAAGAACGCTGTCCTAGAGTTTCATGGTAACCTGAATGGACCGTTCTTAGCCTAGAGCAGAGGGAGTTTGGCACACACGCCTGCACTTTGTTTGTTTGTTTGTTTGTTTATACTTATCTTTGTGCTTATATTCAATGTCCCAGGAACGCGGAGCAACTCATGGACGCTAACCGTGAACTCACGCAAGAACGCTGTCCTAGGCACACACCTCACCTACCTGGTCCGTCTGTCCAGGGCAGTAGGTTAGTGGTTAGTTGTTAATAGTTAGTGAGATAGAAGTCGGTGTTGTAGCCTTACATCTACCTGGTCTGTCTGTCCAGGGCAGTAGGTTAGTGGTTAGTGGTTAGTTGTTAATAGTTAGTGAGATAGAAGTCGGTGTTGTAGCCTTACATCTACCTGGTCTGTCTGTCCAGGGCAGTAGGTTAGTGGTTAGTTGTTAATATTTAGTGAGATAGAAATCGGTGTTGTAGCCTTACATCTACCGATTGAGTCAGTCAGCTCACTCTGGGTGGGAATCAGTACCGGGATACGAACCCAGTACCTACCAGCCTTACGTCCGATGACTTAACCACTAAACCACCGACGTTGGTAGTCGTTTTGAAAAATACTATTTTATATACTGTTCATAAGTTAAAATTAAATTATGATTACCTTCGTCTTTTTCCGCCGTACCAAAATAGTGCACAAGATCGTCTCGTGATATTCGTTCGTGGAACTGGAAAATAGTACAGCAATCGTAATAATTCAAATGTACAATGTTCATAAACTGAAAAACAGTATGATAGATAATTTTATTTTACACACAGAAAGTGGGCTTGAACAACACTAATGCTAAGCAGATCGGGGTAAAGACGTGCGAATTAGTGTCCGCTAAAATATTGTTTTTATTTAAATAAGGCAGTTTATTAATCCAACTCCTCCCATTAAGACCCAAGAATATTTCATTTTTTAAAGACGGTGATATGCGGAACAGATTTTCAAAAACGATCACCTGTTGTTTTGTGTAAGACGAATAATGTATTCGAACCGACAGGATTAAGTTACTGGGTGCAAATTAACCATTAAGAGATTTCATATACCTTTCATATATACCATGGCACAGCATGGGGCCACATTACTGTATTTT
The DNA here is from genome assembly GCF_016097555.1 of Gigantopelta aegis. NCBI lineage: Eukaryota > Metazoa > Mollusca > Gastropoda > Neomphalida > Peltospiridae > Gigantopelta > Gigantopelta aegis. The sequence goes on from NC_054708.1 coordinate 36,387,437, forward strand.
GCGCATGTGGACTTTCGTGATCCAAAGCATCTATTGCTAATCATGAGAACTAAAATGATTAGAGTCCGCCAATACGAAAAAAAGATACGATGACGAGGAGGAAAAACCTTAGCACAAATCCTATTCCAAGATGAATGATTTTCCGGGATTCTACACACAACAAAAACTGATTCATTTCCATCATACAATTATTAAGCCTAACCGAATATGACACCACGAATTCGGTACGTGACATATCAGAAAAGGCACACTGTAGTGTAGATAGCAGGTGTTAAATTAGCAAAGCAAGATAATTCACCCACAAACTAACACTCATATCCGCACTCACGCCCACACATTATAATATATATATATATACAGAGAGAGAGAGAGAGAGAGAGAGAGAGAGAGAGAGAGAGAGAGAGAGAGAGAGAGAGAGAGTCGTGCAAAGAAGGCACTTTTTGAAGTTCTGTATTGGAAAAGTATGCAGTATTAATAATTTGTATAAAGCAAGTTTGTTATGATATCTATAGATAATATAATTTTAACTTTGATACATTGCTCACACTTAAACCGGTGCATTATAAAACATATCATACTGAAAAAAAAAAGTTAACAAAGAAAATGATGGGCCCTGTCGGTCGTTGTTTTCAGTCCTACAGTAAAGTACCTTTTCAACGGTACAGTATTTTTGTTTACATTAAATCATGAACCGTTTCAAGCGTGGGCTATGTAACAAAGGGAAAATGGTTTGTGACCAATAGACAACATAATAAATTGGGTTTGTGGAAAATTCGACGTTCGAGCAAAATGAACTGGCATGAAAACTTTTCACGATGTATTTCCATAATTTTGCTTACAATATTAATTGTAAAAATGCGTAGTGATTCGTTTTGAACCTTTTATGGTTGTTTGGTAACAAAGCAAATATGAATAAACATTGTTAACCAGATTCGGACGTTTTCATTTAATTCGGAAAAAAAAGTCAGCTTTCCCTCCCCCCTTACCCCTGAAGAAATAGGAGCCCGTACGTCTATGATTCAACTTCAGAAAGTGTTTTTTTGTGTGTGTTTTTTAGATATCTCTCGAGTGGTCCATAAAAAAACGTTAAAAAACCCTTAGAATTTGCACCCAGTCCATTGATTTATAAACTTTGAGGAGACTGGTTTTTACCTTTAAGATTGAGTTTGAATATGTTTCTTAGTGTGGTATGGAGTATATTTGTCTCGACATGTGATGGCGCGTATTGCCAATAGCTTTCAGCTGCACTGGAGAAAGGCATGTTCGGAAAGCACGTTACTCACGACAACCCAGGTACACAGCCTCCTGCCGCCGTTATCGTCATTAAAGGAACAATTACCATGTCACAGACCCCATAACGCTCAACTTTACTGTTATGGTACACACGTTTCCTAATACCGGTGGAGAGTCTTTCTTTTCACGCTGTTGGCTTTATTACGGCGATTATCAACGTACAATGACAGCGAACTCTTTACTACCAGTCCCATCAAACAACCTAGATAAAGCAAGTCACTTGTAAAATGGTAGACATTCCTTCACTTGATTTAGAGCGGTCACAGGCAAATTATTATTATAAAGGACTGTCTGGTTAGGAATAATTAATATAACCACCACATCGAATCGGGTTTATCTGTAAGTAATGGTTGCAATAAATAAATCGGATCTATAAAGTTATGGAAGTTAAAAGGAATGAACCCAACCAATTTTACTAAGGAGATAACAAAAAAGCGACGGTCGTATGTACGTGCTTTACAAATGACAGATTAGGGTATCGGAGACAAATCTACATGTAATAAAAATGTCTGTTGATGATAAGACTCGAACCTACAGCACCGAATCGCATTACATTTGACAGTCATCCACCTTAACCTCATGACCAACAAAGTCCAAAGGCAATGTAATAGCACTGAACAAGACAACACTTTCTATAACAATGCATCTTTAATCAGAGACAAAACTGTATCTAATCTTCATAATAATAATAATAAAAAGCAAATATTTAGGTTTTCAACACATTAAAATATATTTGTGTCTGCATTCCAAGGAGGGGCGGGACGTAGCCCAGTGGTAAAGCGCTCGCTCGATGCGCGGTCGGTCTGGGATCGATCCCCGTCGGTGGGCCCATTGGGCTATTTCTCGTTCCAGCCAGTGCACCACGACTGGTATATCAAAGGCTGTGGTATGTACTATCCTGTCTGTGGGATGGTGCATATAAAAGATCCCTTGCTGCTAATCGAAAAGAGTAGCCCATGAAGTGGCGACAGCGGGTTTCCTCTCTCAATATCTGTGTGGTCCTTAACCATATGTCTGACGCCATATAACCGTAAGTAAAATGTGTTGAGTGCGTCGTTAAATAAAACATTTCTTTCTTTCTTTCAATATAAAATCCTATATAAAATAATAACAACTAACACTTTTCATGATAAAATAAAATATATAGATTGAAATATTTGTGAGTGAACAGCCAAAAACATTGGAACATTTTTCCATTCTTCCATTCTTTAACTCTTTCTTTTATTTTAAGTTTCCATTGTTGACTCCATTTATAGAATGTTTATGCATTATTACATGCATATCCATGTATATCAGTACTGTTATGCTATAATTATCATATATATATATCAATATTATTCATATTTTATAACATGACTTAAGGTAGTGATATCAGGACCCCATCCCTGACACTATCATATTTGTTTCTGGGGTAATAAACTTAAAAACAACAACAAAAAAACAACAACAAAACCCAACAACAACCAATCAAACTATACTACAGTTACAGAAGAATATTTCAGAATTGAATATATGCATATTATTTTATGTAGCAGAGCCATACCTACTGTAATCTTTTTTTTTTTTTTTTTTTTTTTTAGTATGTACATCTGAAATACCATAAAATAAAGGTTTTAGGTCATTAAAACCCCCCTAAAAAACCTTTTAAAATCTTAATGATTACGGATTTGTTGTGACGCTCCACAAATTAAGATAAAAGTTCACAAGTTCATACGCAAAGAATATATATATATATATATATATATATATATATATATATATATATATATATATATATATATATATATATATATATATTAAAAAATTTTTTTTTAATTCTAGTATTTTATTTATATTAGGTTCTCTTTCTCAAATGTAATATACCGTTAAGTAATCGAAATACGCCATTGTAAGTAACATCCTTGTTAAAATATATGTTTGTTGTATTATTATTATTTTTAAATTATTAACAAAATCTATTTCTAGCTTCCTGCTACATCTAGTTTTACCTCTGATATAAGCAGAGGCACTTGTGAAATAAACGGTGTATAGTATGAAAAACATTTCACAATCTTCGTAAAAAAAAATGCTTGTCTGTTAAATTTATAAAGTCCTACTATGTAATGCTAAACATATTCTGTAATATACAATATATAGATGTTCATACATCCATGCCAGGTTTGCCCGCAAATCCATGTACGTTAAGGGCCGACGACTTGGTTTGTAGGCCCCACGTACATCATCAATTAACTGAACATTATTTTTAGAATATCTCGGTGGTGGTTTGGGAACTGCGGACGATTCGGGGCCTACGGTTCAAGTCCCAGAAACGGCATGAGACAATTTGTGAGTCCAGAAAAACATTTTATTATCCCCTGCGCCAGTGCATTAATATCTATCGAAAATAATACTTTAGCTCGATTAATACAGGTATAACATATGACTTTGTCAAACAGGGGTGGGTTGGGGTGGGGTGTTAATTCAGTCGTTTGAGTGCGCCCTTAAGGTGCTTGCGTCGCGGGATTGAACCAGCTCGGTGGATCCATTCAACTGATGTGGGCTTTCCCCGTTCCAACCAGTGCACCACAACTGGTCAAAGCCTATGGTATGTGCTTTTTCTGTTTGTGGGAAAGTACATATAAAAGATATCTTGCTGCATTAGGAAAAATGTAGCGGGTGTCTGACTACGTGTCAGAATTACCAAATGTTTGACATCCAACAGCCGATGATTAATTAATCAATGTGTGCTCTAGTGGTGTCGTTAAACAAAACAAACAAACAAACAAACAAATCTTAACTTTGTCAAACAGTGGAAGAATGTACGTATGTATATTTCTAAAACAATAATTTTAAACCAATATAAAAAGAAAAGAAGAAGAAAAAACAACTAAGTACACTTTACACAGCTAAACATTTAGAATTACTTACGTTTATCTTTCCCTCTACTATAAAAACTGTAGCAAACAGCAAAATGATTGGTTTGAACATACTGGTTCCAAGAAATTATACACTTTTTTCTCTATTTCAACCTGCTCTTGTGACATTTGCTGGAAGTTTGATATTTGGTGTTTCTTTCTTACAGTGCCGGGTACACTTATATACCAGGGCTTTCTCTCCTCCCTCGCCATAGGCTGCTGGCGATCAGTATTAGTCATAAATATGGTGACGTGAAGCGTGTACGTGTGGCAAACGCACCCGGTGTCAGTCAAACTTGCCACCGAATGTGGTCAGCACCAGTGTGATTAATTGGCATCTGAGACCCCCCCCCCCCCAAATGTGAAAGAGGGTGTGTTCAAACTGGATACTGCTACCACTTGTTCTGGGTGGACAGTCGTACCAGTGCATGATAAAACAATATCTGTTTGATGTCTAGTCATATGTTTGCTTTCGTCACTCGCTCTAATGTAAAACGTTACTTGTGGTGTGCATTTATCTTTTGCAAAGGTAAATTTAGAAACAATGAATTTAATTATTTATATCTCAAAAGCTCGTTAACGGTTCAAAAGCGTCTTTATTTGTGTGCAGCGGCGTTTTAATGAGCAAATAGTAATAGATGTTAGCTGGCAACGTACTGGTGCATAAAGAATGTAAAAAAGGTAAAGACACTCACTGCAGGAAGTAGACACCCCAGTCTAAACGTACTAAAGTTTGTTTGGTTAAACGACACCACTACAGCACATTGATTTATTTATCATCGGCTACTGGATGTCAAACATTTGGTAATTTCGACATATAGTTTTAGAGAGGAAACTCGCTACGTTTTTCCTTTAATAGCAATGGATCATTTATATTCACCATCCCACAGACAGGATAGCACATACCACGATATTTGATATACCAGTCGTGCTGCACTGGCTGGGACGAGAAATAGCCCAGTGGGCCTACCGACGGGGATCGATCCTATACCGACCGCGCAATAGGCGAGCGTTTTACCACTGGGCTACATCCCGCCCCAAAATGTATTAAGAACGCACCAGCTACATAATTATACTAGGAATAAAAAAATACATTAGTTTGTAATATCTACAACTTAGAACTACACACTATACAGTTGTACATATTCGCAACATCTTAATATTCAGCTAGTAAAACTGTAAAAATGACAACTTTCTGAATTAATACCATTTTAACAAACATGTACATATAATCATACATTTTACATCTGTTGTGTGAAAGTGCATCGATAAAACTGTTAATCGTTTTGACTGTCCGACACAATCATTATTAATATCTAAACTGTATGATGATGTACTTAAACATGAAAAACCTAATTTGTGTTGACATAAATTAGTCTTCTGTCTGAATCTGCCGCTAATGTTAGCATATGACGTACACGTGTGGTATAATATTTAGCGATAACATCCCCTACATCAAACTTTACTGCAATTCCGTGAGAATCAACACAGTTTGCTCGGAAATGATGTTCGTAATACTGAAAAAAATAGGACGTTTGCTCATAAAGAATTCAAAAGCAAAAACATTTAATTTCCGACAGTACATGTATATTGATCTGTCAGTCCAAAATTTTCCCAAAGCATGATGTGTGTTGTTGATAATAGAACAAATAATGTCACAGCTCACATTGAGAGAAACCAAACCACTAGTGTATCCAAAATCATAGTAAGGAGTTCAAAGAATATTTCCCAAGGCAAGCGGTGTGTGTGTGTGTGTGTGTGTGTTATGTTAAATACTCCTCCCTCATAACCCATATTGTTATATTATGTTTTAAAGTCCCATTTTAAAAAGTAAACACATTGATTAAGCAATTCCGATTCAGTAATTCCATGTTATATTAATAAATGTGCGTAATGAAATAAGTACCTGAAACTAATAACACTATGACTATTAGGTTAAAATTATTTCTTCATAAAGGACAACAGAAAGCGTTCTCATCTCTCTGATTTTTTTGTTGATTTATTTTTGTAGTTTACGTCTAAATAAGGTCCAAGCACGCTGTCTTGAGCTGACACTGACTGGCAAGGTCAAGGAATAATTAGTAGTTGTTAATGTTGATGAAAAGTTGGTGTTGTGGCCTTCCCACCTCCCACTGAGCCGTCACTTACCACGCGGAGATGACGTGACCACCACGCCCTCTTCTACAGAGTCCCCTCCTACAGGTAGTACTAAACCAAATAACTTCCGGCAGGGTCATAGTTCGAGGTGCACCCAATCTTTTGATAGAGCCGTTAATACCTCAAGTCCTATCACTGGTGTTAAATATATGTTTGTTGTAAACAAATTTAGTTTAATCTGCGCAAAAAAATGTATACAATTATATTTCATCTAGTACCACTGCAAACTTGTGTTTGAAACATGTATGATGTGCCTGTAAAAAGAAAAGTACTCAAATTAGCTGTCCCGGGTTGTGTCCCTGGCTTTCCGGAGATCGAACTCCGGGGCGGATATGCTCGAAACCACTGTGGTATATGAGCATGGCAAAAACTTACGCTACGCTACTCAAATTGTGTGTGGAACTAGGATAGTCATAGACGCTACCTGTTTTCTCTGAAACGCTACAAGTAGGAGTTTTAGCCAAATATGTTACTAGTTACTATTGTCGTCTATTAGATTTGAGTTGGTGGTATACTCTCTCTCTCTCTCTCTCTCTCTCTCTCTCTCTCTCTCTCTCTCTCTCTCTCTCTCTCTCTCTCTCTCTCTCTCTCTCTCTCTCTCTCTATATATATATATATATACATGTATATATATATTCTCTCTCTCTCTCTCTCTCTCTCTCTCTCTCTCTCTCTCTCTCTCTCTCTCTCTCTCTCTCTCTCTCTCTCTCTCTCATCGGATCTTTCAGACGGAAGTAAGTAGTATTTTGGGCGTGTGTCGTTCTCGAACACTGGGTAGATGAACAGGAGTAATACAAACAACTGCCCACGTGTAAAACACTAAACCACACGGATCTGTCACAAACTTTGGCTTCGTTCAGACCCCCTGACGTCATTACAAAGGAAACAGTATGGCACGAGCGATCGTAAGCAATGTAATATTATATCAATGTAAATTAAAATTCAATACACAGAAGAATTTGATAGCAGGGGCGATCCAAACTGATTTAGTGGTTATTTGTTTAAAAGCGGCAGAGCACATTCTGTATTGGGCAGGTTAATAACGGTTGTTTTGAAGATTAGCCAAATCACAACAGCAGAGGAATGGTGTGTACACGTGTTTGAGTTGTCACGTTACCTGTTCCTGCCACCACATAATATTAATAATCACAGAGAATTAACGTGTATTTGGAGGCGCGGTTACGCTTTGCTTACAAGGATAACTGCAGCCCCAATTATAACTTTTGTCTCACGTTAGATTAGGTAGGTTGGGGTAGAATGTGATGGATCATAGCAACATATTAGGTAGGTTGGGGTAGGATGTGATTGATCATAGAGAAATATTAGGTAGGTTGGGGTAGAATGTGATGGACCATAGCAACATATTAGGTAGGTTGGGTAGGATGTGATGGATCATAGAGAAATATTAGGTAGGTTGGGGTAGAATATGATGGATCATAGCAACATATTAGGTAGGTTGGGGTAGGGTGTGATTGATCATAGCGACATATTAGGTAGGTTGGGTAGGATGTGATGGATCATAACAACATATTAGGTAGGTTGGGGTGTGATGTGATGGATCATAGCGACATATTAGGTAGGTTGGGTAGGATGGGATGGTTCATAGCGATAAATCGAGTAGGTTGGGGTAGGATGTGATGGATCATAGAGAAATATTAGATAGGTTGGGGTAGGATGCGATGGATCATAGCAACATATTAGGTAGGCTGGGGTAGGATGTGATTGATCATAGCGACAGATCGGGTAGGTTGGGATAAGATGGGATGGACCATAACGACAGATCGGGTAGGCTGGGGTAAGATGGGATGGATCATAACAACAGATCAGGTAGGTTAGGGTAGGATGGGATGGATCATAGCGACAGACTGGGTAGGTTGGGGTAGGATGGGATGAATCATAGCGACAGATCGGGTAGGTTGGGGTAGGTTCGTGGTTAATCTTGCAATTTGCGGGCGAATCGGTGCCACAAGTTCGAGTCCCAGCAACGGCATGGGACAATTTGTGAGGCCAGAAAGAATTTAATTATCCCCTGCGCCAGTGCGTTAATATCTGTGTATGTTACAGTCAACCTCGACATACATACAATATATAGATATTCATACATCAATACATACTAGCCAGTGCCAGGTCTGCCCACTGTTTCATGCACGTAAGCAGGATCGACCGCGTAGATTGTAGGCCCCATGCATGTGGTTGAGTTAAAGAGCATCCTTTTTATGGATGCCTCAATAGTTCAGAGCTCATCGTGGTTAGTCTTGCAATTTGCGGGCGATTCAGTGCCACAGGTTCGAGTCCCAGCAACGGCATGGGACAATTTGTGAGGCCAGAAAGGATTTAATTATCCCCTGCGCCAATGCGTTAATATCTGTGTATGTAACAGTCAACCTCGACATACATACAATATATAGATATTCATACATCAATACATCCATCCTTCCGTCCATCCATCCATCCATCCATACACACGTACTTAAATAATTAAACATTAATTAGAAACTCACAGAGAAATTTTTATAGCACAAAGGCACCTGAAATTATGAACAAATGATTGATTTAATAGGGTGAAACATCTGAAATTGTCATGCTGCAAATCAGGGCCATGAGAACCTAAATCAGAATAACCCAAAACAGATTTCATTCATACATAGGATAGGATACCATGAAGGATCTTAACATATGTTATAATAATGCATACTGATGGATGATCGGACAACAACGACCATACAGTGCCAGCAAGATATTTGTCAGTCATCGAGTAAAAAAGCTTTGGCGCTTTACTTCGCTCAACAGCATATTCGCTGAAGAGCAGAATCGAAACAACTTCAAACGACCTACTTGCCCACCTGCGGTGTACAACTGTGTACGTCAAATCTGTATGTGTAAATCGCTGGCACAAGCTGCTGTATATTATGTAATCAGTTTTGTATGTAATGTTTATATATGTTCTATGGATCTCTGATCTGAAATAAAAATCTATTATTATTATTATTATTCAGTATTTTATAGCAATCAGTCAATTAATAGAGACTTGAAGATGGAATACATGTTTTTTCAAGCTGAAATTACACTTATGGTTAATTTTGCAAGATTATTCTTCTCTGTTACTCGTTTTGCAAATAACACATCACACTGTAATGCCGGTCCACAAAAACAGCCTATGATGTATAATGACAAACCAAGACATGCTACATGATTCGTATTCCAAGTAAAGAAAACCACAATCTGTTCAAGTGATATCAATGTACAGTGACGTCATTTTCAATTTTCTACAAATGATCAGGCAAAAAAAAAAGGATAGGTCATTGTGTATGTTTATTGTCTGTAAACACCGTAACGAGCATAATTATTATATTGATGTATTAAATGAATATGATTCAGAGATCATCATAAATGGATGATCTGAAGATGGCTTGGTAATTCAACATAGCTATTCAACAATAATGAGATAAAATTTTGTGTTTGTGTTAAATTTGGTTAAAATGGTCAACATCGTAACATTTAGCCATTATGATTTTGATCAAGTCTCTAAATGACCATAATTTTGATATGAAATAGTTTTAGAATGTGTTGAGGTGTCGCTAAACAAATATTCCGTTGCACTCCTGTTGTCTTAGCCATTTAATTGTGTGAACCTGTTATTGTATCCAACATTATATTTTCGTGGCAACTGGAAGCTTTGTCAGTGTTCCTTCTTTAAAAAAACCGAAATATGTTCATGCTGTTTCGCTCCTTAATAGGCTACTTAAAATATGATCAGTAAATGTTCCTCACATATAAAATATTTCAGTTTTCTATTAAAAGGAAACAAAGTATGTCAACACCTTAACATGTTGCTATTGCGGAGTTGATAAACTATCTAAATAACCATATGTTAGATATGAAGGGGCTTTAAATAAATACGAAGTAACTTTAAAACGAGCAGAGGTATCGTTAAACAATCACTAATTTTGTACCCTAATGCCTTTGACGTTTTATTTAGATGAACGTGTGTATCCACCTTCTGATTTCTATAGGAACTGGTAGCTTTTTTGTGCTTTAAATATTATCCTGCCATTTCCCTGTTTGATAGTCATTCAGAAAGATGATTCATTATATACAAAATATTTCAATGTGTATTCATCGTAATTGTAAATAATGTCAACACCGTAACTGTTTGTCAACACCGCAACACCTCTTTTTATAAATAATTACTGTCCAACTGAACCGCAGTATTCAGAAATTTCATATTTGTAAGAATATGCACAACAGGAATTACATATATTCATAGAGTTTGGGCAATATATTTAACAAAATCTAGCGGAGACATCTCGTCTTTCTGTCTGTAACAGGGGCATCTTGCAACGCAGAGATCATCAGGAACGTGGAAAGTAGGTACACCATTGTTAATTTGTGAGGGAGACGTGAATACTAATGATCTCTTCAGTGCGAAAATAAATGGCCACGTTACAAGCGGCGTGCTTCTTAACCTGGGCATCTTAGTTCCTTAACTATGTCTCAAGGTCTTCTTGTGTTAACATCTCATTGCCGTTACTAACATTTGTTTGATGTGTAATAACTAATAAAAATTTTTGCATTTTAGCTCTCTCATAGCCGAATTAAGTTTTCACAACGCGGTATTAACATCCGGAGACGGTACGAACGTGGGTTATATGGTGATGTGGTGAATGATGTAGTGAGGCGACTTACAGGCAAACAAATTTACATTTTCAGCTTGTAACTACCAGATTGAACTTCAGTAACTCAAACAATTTCGTAATGGCGAACTACATGTACGCATTATACTGAACTAAGTTAACAATTGTTCTGCTTATACGATATGTTCCCATTTGAGTACGTCTTTCCCTACCCTAAACTTGAAACACTTTTAGGTCTATAATTTCTCCACGCTATCGTTTTCCAATGCAAAATACAAATACAATTACGTGTAAAATAATAACTTGTGTACTTTCATTATTCTGAGCAATCATATAAGCGGGACATGCAGTTCACAAGACTTGACAAAGAACTACACCAATACTTCGCCTGATTACCGTTAGATATACATGTATATATAAAACAAATAGATGCATAAACATTTTATTGACAATACTTCACAGAAATTTGAATAGCTATGTACGAAACATAACATTTCTGTACGAAGCCCAACAAGTCAATAATTGATTGTTGTTAGAACAGTACATATGTTTACACATGTAAGGTAGTATATCAAAAAAGAATCCACTCATTCATTTATTTATTTATTCATTAATTTTTCTGCATTTTCATATTTTTTCCTCCTCTTTGTTTTTTGTTTTGTTTGTTTTTTTTTTTTTTTTTTCTTTCTTTTCTCCTCAGATCAAAACTTACTCAGGTACGAGTAACAAAATAATTTGGTACATTTAAATCACTAAAAATATATGTGTATATCTGTAAAAATATGTTTATGTATGCATAAATTATGTATGTGTGTATGTATATGGAACTGAATGTACAGGAGTATGTTACAAACACCGTGTATGAATAAATGAATGAGTGTAATTTTAATTAATGTTTTGTTTTGATGGAGTAGAAATACTGGTAAGACAAACGAGTCACGGCTCCCCATCCTTGACATTGTCACGTTGATCTGGGGCAATAATAATTAAAAGAATAATAATTTTTAAAAATTAAAATAATAATAATAAAAAATAAAAACAAACAAACAAAACACAATAAGTTTTACTCACATAGCATCCACAATACAACATACTATTTTTCTGAGTGGAATCAATGTTGGGAAAGAAGCTGGAGATTGTTTCTAAACAAGGACTTGACGATGTGCCACTGACACTGCTCATTACAAACAGCCCACTCCATGGTATAGCGTTTGAGGTATATCCTTTTTTTTTCTTCATCAAAACCAATAAGGATTGCTGGAAACAATGATATTTTGTCTTACTTTCTTTTCTTTTTTTCTTTTTTTTTTCTTAATTTGTCAGATATGACTCTGTTTCTTAATAGGATTATTGTATTTGGGGGCATCTATTTTTACAGATATTTCCTTTTCTGAAGTAGTTTCTGAAAAAGTTATACATCGTTGTCGAGTTTCAGAAGTGATATTCTTTGTGATTCGCAAAACGAACTCTGCTTTGTTCTCTGCGTTCTTTTGCCATGATGACATTTTTACTCTTAATCAGATGAAATGTTGATTAATGGTTGGCTTGGTTACCAAATTGTTGGTACTCATGTTAGCAACCCAGGAACGATTCTTTCCAACAGCACCCTCATGCATCAAGTTCTGTATTTTTGTAGTCCGTGGCCCTTGCTGCATTAGGGAACATGTAGCGGGTTTCCTCTGATGACTATGAGTCAGAATTGCCAAATGTTTGACATCCAGTAGCGCGCTCTCTCTCTCTCTCTCTCTCTCTCTCTCTCTCTCTCTCTCTCTCTCTCTCTCTCTCTCTCTCTCTCTCTCTCTCTCTCTCTCTCTCTCTCTCTCTGATGTCCGGGTTCAGCCAAATAATTATTTACGTACATATTCCGCGCAACTGAGCCAACAAATTAAATTTTATCTTATAGAATAAGTTGATGGTTACATCCTTGATCTCATACATGGGTATTTTAGTGTGCGTGCGTAAATTTTTAACATCTATACCACAAAGGTTTCGAGCATATCCGCCACTGGGTTCGGCCTCTGAGAGGCCACGGGCCTAATCCAGGGCAGAGGTATTTTAGTGGGGATTTTTTTTTTTAGAAAGCCACTGAAACCTCTTTACAAATATGTTTAAACACCAATGATTCTCTTTTGAATATGTGACGGTCACAAAACTATGCCCAAAATACGACTTAATTTTATGTAAACATGAGACATAATGTCTCATGTTTACATAAAATTAAGTCGTATTTTGGGCATAGTTTTGACGGTTCAGACCACGTTAAGAACGTTCCGAATTTTCTGCGTTGCAAATGGGTCATATTTAAGAAGGGATACATCATTTCAATGAATATGGCCATTCGTCCAGAGAGCTGCGCTATTGATTTTAACGTTCAGTGGCTTACTACTTTCTCGAGTGCATCTGACCTCTATTCTTGAATCAAAGTAGAAATACCCCTTTCTAGTAGAAATGCACCTTCCAACTATCCGAGTCTGCTGGCAAGGTAACAGAACAGGAGATGGAAGAGGTACATCGCATGTACACTCAGTGAAATTTATCTTTTATCCAAGTGTTTCAAACAACATATTTAGTAGTGTATACTTTGTTTAAAATTTTCTTCCAATTAACTTGTTTCTTAAATTCCTTTCAAATAAGACCCATATTGTTTTTGTATGTGGCCATTTTGTTTCTGCGGTGGCCTTTTAAAGTAATTTTTCAGTGCCATTGTGCATTTTATATTTGCCTGTTACAATACTGTAGCAATATACAAGATAAAGATATTAACCTGGTGATTTGAAATGAATTTGGTGAAACCATAAGAATATTTCACCAGTTTTGCGGCCATTTTGAATGTTGAGCAATAATGGCGATCATCTTGGATTCTGAAAATTATTTGATTGAATTAGCCATTCTTGAATTAATTGAAAAAAACCACCCCAGAATTCACATATATAAGTAAGTTTCATGCTAATCCCCAAAAATAAGTGGGGACCGGAAGGTAACGTTGGGTAGGCCTACATTTTATCAAAAATCAGTTGGCACCATCGAATTCCTTGAAAAAAAGTTAATTTAGAATCAACTTTAAACATAAAGTGAATACTATTTTCCTGAAGAACCCAAATCGGAGACTGATATTTCAGATTATGAGAGTAAAATTCAATAAACCCCTCATGTTTAAAACATCACCCCTCGTTTAATTTTAATATCATAATGATGATATTGGTGTCAAATGAAAGCTACGATAGTGTCGAATATGAAGAACTAGCAACGTGTATCCGCATGTAAAATGTAGGGAGAGGTCTTATTATAAGCCAAGCCTGTTGACCAATCCCAATATGTTGTTGACATAATGAATATTGTTTAAACCAGGTGACAGATATTCGATATATGTTCTAGTGAAAAAGAAAATATAAAAATTGAGGTATGGTCACTTAATGATCACAAAGTAAATATCCGACATTACATCATGTCTTGTGGTCCAGTAGATAATAAGTTTTAATGTGATGTATAACACATGCCACTGACGCATGCGTTGGCATTTTGGCGAACAAAAACTGGAGGGTAGCCTACCGATTATGGTCTGACATCAACGAAATACTGACATTTTAGGGTAGTTAGTATCGTGTTCAGGACATATTAGGGCTTCTGAAAACGTAATGTACTAGTTGCGGGGGTGGGTGGGGTGCATAGCCTCAAACTAATGCACCATCAAGGTCGTTAATTGAGCTTAAGTCGATGAATAAACATCAAGACATTATTTTAAATACTTTGGTTTTTCTTTCAAACATCTATATTCAGCAGCTGTTAATTAGTTTGTGTAGCCTAATTTTCGTACTTGGTATGTATGCTCCTTAAATTTAACCCTTAGGAACTATTATACACAAAAATAGAAATACACTGTCCAATTTTGACCAGCCTTGGAAAAATGATTTTTCCTCCTAGACTGCCCAGTTCACATATCACCAATAGTTGTGCAGGCATGTTACGGAATCTTTGTACACAAACAGAACTTTCCAGATTATCTACCTCAGTATAAGCAGCATAGTTTTATTATTATTAAACATTCTAAATTATATAGGCCTACATTATGTGCCATTATTTTAAAATCCATACATGACTGTATATAATAAGTTCTTATTTAAATATTCTTACTTATATTGTCAAATGTGCCATATTCTTAGTATTATTCATATACTTACTGATAAAAAATAAGAAAAAAACTACATAGAACCAACAAGCAACTAGAACAAAATCTTAAAGAGGAATTGTACAAAAAATTAGAAGACCTAAATGATAACAATCCAAAATAATATTGGAGCATCATAAATAATATGGTCAGTAGAAACAAAGACAGTACCAAGTTACCTGATGTAATGATCGAGAATCTCACTGCTCATTTTAGAGATTTAAATAGGGATTCAAACTCCTACACAAACAAAACTTCACAAACATTGCTTGAAGAACTTCATAAACGCGAACACGACCAAAAATACTATCCATAACTTGATAGTAATATCACATCAAAAGAAATACTCACTGCCATAAAATCTCTCAAAACTAATAAATCAAGCGGTCCGAACACAATGTCCAATGAAATGATCAAATTTGGACAAGACATAATACTCTCGCCATTGGATAAACTGTTCAAGGCAGTATACAACACTGGTACATCCCCAAGCTGGACGAAGGGATACATAACCCCTATTCATTAAAAAAAGCAAATAAAATGGGCCCAAAAAATTATCTAGGAATAACTATCACCAGCTGTCTGGAGAAATTATTCTCCTCTATTTTAAATAACCACCTAACAAAGCACCTGGAAGACCAAAACGTTATGTCAGAAAACCAGTCTGGCTTTAGAAAAGACAGGAGAACAACCGACAACATATTTATTATCAAAACTCTTATTAACAAATATGTAGAAAAACTACGTAAAAATCTTTACGTATGCTTTATAGATTTTCAAAAGGCTTTTGACTCAGTTTGGAAGAAAGGACTCCTGCTTAAAATATTGCGACTGGGCATTGGTGGAAAGTTCTACAATATTATTAGGTCCATGTATACTAAGACTCAAGTGGCAGTTAAGTTCCCAAAAGGTGTAACACATGGTTGTACATAGGGTGGGGTGGGGGGGGGGGGGGGTGTGGGGGGTTCGATGGGTTCGAACGAACCCCCCCCCCCCCTGAAATCGCTTTTTTTTTATAATTTAATATATCTGACATTATTATATTTACTCAAGATAGAAATATATGCCCAATATCTCTGCAATCTATTTTGGAACCCCCCTTTTCAAAACTCAACATAGAAATATATGCCCAATATCTCTGCAATCTATTTTGGAACCCCCCTTTTCAAAATCCTATGTACGCCCATGTAACAGAACCATTCGAATCCAATATAGGAGTAAAACAGGGCGATAGCTTAAGTCCCACTATGTTCAATATATTTATAGGCGACCTAACCTTTTCACGAGACAAATGCGCGCCAGTTACGCTACAAAATCAAACATTGTCACACTTGTTATGGGCTGCCGACCTATTATTAGTGTCAGAAACTGCAGTAGGACTTCAGGAGAGCCTAAATACTCTCGGTAACATTTGTGAATTATGGCATTTGACAATAAATCCATCAAAATCAAACTTTATGATAATACAAAAAGGCAAAAGCCCAACAAATCTCAAGGTTTTCTTAAATCAAGACGAAATATGCCAAACAAATAGCTATACTACACATATCTAGGATGCAGCCTAAACTCAACAGGAAATTTTACTCAAACAAAAACGGAACTCTATTAAAAAAAAGGTTCCAAAGCTCTTTTTAAACTGCACATGGCTTTTAGTGAAGTAAACCCACCAACACGCATATACAAGCTATTTGATGCCCTCATTAAACCTATCATCCTTTACAATTCTGAGGTTTGGGGTACTGAACTGCACTACAACATAAAATAAAACAACATGACTAACACAAATATTTTGATATACTGGAATCGGAACCATTTGAAAAACTACATACAACATTCTGTAAGCTAAACTTTCAAGTTGGGGAAAAACAGTGTCAATGTTGCATGTAAAGGCGAACTCGGGCGCTATCCACTCATCAATAATATACATACAAATATTTATAAATACTGGGCATACTTAGAAAATGTGCAGTTAACAAGAACTATTCTCTATGATGCAATACTGTGCAACAAAGCACTACACATGCAACACAACACAGAGCGGCATGCCTATGCGCAATGCATGTTTGGCCAAAATAACATTGATCTACTTATACTTCAAAACACACAAAACGTATAAAATCAAATGCTAACAGTTTAAAGACAACTATTAACAACAATTACAACAAATACCTAACAACCAAACTGAAAGAATCGGAACACATTTCAACTATACAAACGAATGTGTGCGGATTACCTAACATAGTAAAAAAGCAAATTTGTGCTCATAGAAACAGGACGATATATATAAGATGAGAGAAAAGAGATTGTGTCGTTTAATTATGTAATCAGGGTGTAGAAGACGAAATACATTTCTTGACGAAATGCCCCTTAAATTTAACCCTTAGGAATATATTATTCACAAAAATAGAAATACACTGTCCAGATTTTACCAACTGACTTGGAAATGATTTTTATTTTCGTCCCAGACTGCCCAGCTCACATATCACCAATAGTTGGGCAGGCATGTTACGAAATATTTTACACAGACGAACAGAACTGTCCAGATCCTCTACCTCAGTATAAGCAGTATAGTTTTATTATTATTATTAAACCATATAAAGACCCAAATTGTCACGCCGGTTCCGAGAATGTCAGCCAAAAATTAAAAAAAAATTTAACGGTCTCCTAGTCCTTGCGGGGCCACTAGGCTTCAGCCTATGCATTTATACGGCCCAATGCACCCACCTCCCACAGGTCAGGTCAGGTCATAGGGTTTTACGTGCACATTCAGAACAAGCTGTTGTAGCGCACGCCTGTCGTGGGCACAAGAGCCGGCCCCTTTGTCCAAGACAGGACACCTCCCACATCACGAGGCCTTGTTATATACACAGTGTGTGTGTGGTGCGTGTGTTTTTTCCTGTTTCCATTTAACCACAATACTTAGCGCGGGTAGCTAACTTCCTGCTGATATCAAAGAAGCTACGTATCAAAGAAGAAATTAAGCTACGTATCAAAAGTTCGAGGTGCGCTTTCATATATTTGAGACTTGTTTTAGCTATACATGTGACATTGATTGTGGAAATACTATTGTAGATTGTCAATTAATAAATAATATATTTTTAATTATTTTGTTATGCAGCATACACAAGAAACCGGCCGTGGCTATACACATGGCCGCCGTGTATATAGCCAGGCCACAGTTGCTGAAGCTATATACATGGCACAAAATGCGGTAAATGATATTTATTAGCTCGAGTCACCTCTAACCCTCCCCTTAATATGTTGTAGGGGATGGCTAGAGAGGACTGTGTGTAATACTTTGGCAATCATAATGTGAGCCAGCTACTGTGTCTAAAATACCATTGACGTCACAAACTGCATTCACCTAACGACAAAAACACGAATACGATATTTACGGAAATACTATTCTACATTTTTCAGCTATGATACGTGAAAAAAATAGATTACAATCAATTAACGTAAAACCATCAACAATGTTGACGTAAAATGAATCCATTCTAGTAAATAAAAGTGAAACACCCTCCGGTAAACAGGAAAGAGTGCGATGTTTCTAACTGCGTTCAGGCGCATGTGTTTGCAAAAAGTATCGTACAGCACATGTGCAGTTTGTCATTTTCCATGTTTTAAGGTCACTTAATGAAAAAATATATGTTTCTTAACTATTCTCGGAACCGGCGTGACGTCACGCATTGCATAACAACCTAGTTACCGTCTCATCCGGGTCTTTGGCGGTGAAGCGCAACCTTATATAGTGATTACTGCAATCATGGGGGAAAACGTAAAACTGTTCGCTTGTTTTAAAATATCGCACATTCCCTCTTGCAGTTTTCTTGTGTGCAACACGTATGTAGAATGTCTTATGATTACTATGATAGTTTGGAAAGTCAGGCCAAAGGCAGATACGATTATATATTTTTTTATTCTTTACCGTTATTTGCCCATTTTTGTGAAAATAGCCCTCCCTCTCTTTGAAGCCATTGTTAGTTATGAAGGGCAAATGCAGGACTTTCTAATACATAGGCGTCGGAAGCGGTTGAAAGGCAATCAAAATATGGATTTGAATTTATTTTTTGTTTTTTAACTCCGACCCCAAAAAACCGGCCTCGGTGGCGTCGTGGCAGGCCATCGGTCTACAGGCTGGTAGGTACTGGGTTCGGATCCCAGTCGAGGCATGGAATTTTTAATCCAGATACCGACTCCAAACCCTGAGTGAGTGCTCCACAAGGCTCAATGGGTAGGTGTAAACCACTTGCACCGACCAGTGATCCATAACTGGTTCAACAAAGGCCATGGTTTGTGCTGTCCTGCCTGTGGGAAGCGCAAATAAAAGATCCCTTGCTGCTAATCGGAAGAGTAGCCCATGTAGTGGCGACAGCGGGTTTCCTCTCAAAATCTGTGTGGTCCTTAACCATATGTCTGATGCCATATAACCGTATATAAAATGTGTTGAGTGCGTCGTTAAATAAAACATTTCTTTCTTTCTTTCCGACCCCAAAAATGTTAAATTTTGTTTTGTTTAACGACACCAATAGAGCACATTAATTTGTTAGGATAATCATCGGCTATTGGATGTCAAACATTTAGTCATTTTGACAAATAGTCTTAGAGAGGAAACCCGCTACATTTTTCCATTAGTAGTAAGGGATCTTTTATATGAACCATCACACAGACAGAGCATACCACGGCCTTTGATATACCAGTCGTGATGCACAGCCTGGAATGAAGCCCGAGGATTCTGCCTTTTGAGAGCTAGACTGATATTTGAACGGTTATGTTCGCTTTCTGCAGCCAGAGATAACTGTACAGCGAAAACACGGAATGACTGCCTACCATACGGTACGCAAAATTTCCTGCGCTAATACAACAATAATCCTATGTTTCACTCTAAACATCTTTATATTACATTGATAATTTTCAAGTTCGCCGATAACACATATTTTACATATTAACCACTAATGCACACACTATAGGAAGAAACTCGCCAGCAGTTATGCATTTAACCGGAACATTATTGAAAGGAATGTATTCGGGCTAGCTGGAATGAGACATACCTAATGGGGTCACCGGCAGGGATCGATCCCAGACCGACCACGCATCAGGATAGTGCTGTACAACTGGGCTACGTCCCGACCAGTTATTTGTAAAGTTGACAAGAATGCAGGCTGTAATTCCTCATGTTGTTTGTTGAAATACACTCTCTCTCTCTCTCTCTCTCTCTCTCTCTCTCTCTCTCTCTCTCTCTCTCTCTCTCTCTCTCTCTCTCTCTCTCGGTAAACATAGTGCTGTGACCTCGATTAATTTACAAAGTTATCAAATTCTGAAAGTATGTGATCTGATAAATATCACATACTTTGATTACACTGGATATGCTAGAAAATATATGATAAATATATATATACACACACACATATATACATTGCTACACACATTATTGGTTATTAATTTGTGTGTGTGTGTGTGTTTGCATACATTACAGAAATAAATGATGATAAACATTTGCATGTTGCATCAAGGCGAATTATTTGCAATGCTTTATTGTCATTTTGTGCCACGTCTTTGTTCATGTTTTTTTCTTCTTGTAGTTTATTTATGCTTGAACATTAAATAATGATGGGATATTTGTGGTCAATGTTTCTGTATCTAACATTATTTGAAGGATTATTTCTTGTTAAAACAAAAAAGAATAAGCAGTAAGTCAAATTTCTACTGGTAAATGTATTACTGTCTTTATGGCAGACAAGTCTATAAAATTTAATTAATTCTAAAGATATAGTTGAAAATGTCACTCACAAGTCTTTACCACACATACTCTTATTTGCAATTCAATGATACCAGTGCATTCCAATTCAAATGTGATTAAGTACTTCATATAGTCTTATTTGCAATTCAAAGATACCAGTAAATTCAAATTCAAATGTGATTAAGTACTTCACATACTCCTTTGCACACTTAGAGGACATTGTTGTTCCTGTCAAGTCTAATGCTTTTTAAAAAGTACACAACTGTTTTTATATCTAAGCTCAAACTGCTGTTAAATAAACATAGGAAGAACTTGTAACACTTAGACTTTTGTTATACACACCATTAAGTAGGACCAGCTGACCGGGGCCTACCTGCCTGTTGGACCGCTAAACGGATTGGGCGCGAAGCCTCCCCCTTTGCGAATCCTTAGCCTCCAGGGCTATTAATTAGTAAATAATATACTATAAGTTTATAGCTTGGTAAATATATTTTAATATTATTTAATTTTTTTTTTTGGCCAGCCTGACTGAAAATTGCACCAACTAATTATTGGTAATTTCCATAACCCGTACTCTACCCAAGATTATATGACTTTATTATTTTTTAAATTTCTTCTTTAGTGGTGCACTCCAAAAAGTTTAATGTTAATAAGTTAATGTATTTGTTTTATTTAAATTTAGAACACTGGTCTTACCAACTAAATTTTCAAAATTCTCCCTGTCATCTCAACTGCCTCCCCTTCCCCCCCCCCCCCCCCCCCCCCCCTTCCTGCCACGGAACCACCCACTAGCGAAGTCTGAGGATGGATCCGTGGTAGGCGTGCCTGAACCTTTTTGGATAGGGGCACGTAAATAGAGTTTCCATTCCATTCCATTAAGTAGGAGCAGGGAACTGGATTTCTGGTTAATTATACTCTTGAAATGAAATAAGGGATCACACAAATAGTAACAGATAATGGTGTCTTAAAAACCAAAACCCTCAGTCCATAGTGTCAGAAGTTGACAGTATTACTGAAAAGTCATATTGACACTACTGTCTTTTAATCTCACATTACAACTTTGTATTAAACATTACTATGCTAGTACATGTAGTAAATTACGTGTTCCCTGATATCTTTCCGTCAGTATACATGTAGAAATATATAATAAGGTATATATGTACAATCTGCAATTTCTACTGTTATCCTAGCAGATTATAAGATATATTTCATTTAGTTATATTGAATATTACGTTTATAATAATCTAGTTGCCCAAGTGTCTGTGCAGAAAATTGTTGCAGGAGGGGCTCATTATTGGCAGCTTGATATATTAAAAATGAAGTGAAATAATAATAATTATACTGATAATAATAGACTTAGCAGGAGAATTTAATACCCCCGAATCCTCCTACACATACATGTGTATGCCTGTTGTCACTGATCCCTTTACATTTCAGAACTCGAATTAAAAAAAAAAGTAAACAAATAAGCAAAAACATTCAAGTATTATTATCATATATATATATATATATACACACACATAAATTTAGCAGTGATTGAAATTTCCAGACAAAACATGATTAAATATTATACAATAAAATTGTATAAATAAAAAAATAAATGGTCAGTTTTTGATGTCTATTAAAAGTGCAATGTTACTATCTTTTGAAAAGGACATGAAGTTATAAGAAATGTAACTTAATTTATAATATGTATGGTAATACATGGTAAATATGTTATACATATTTAATAGATCATCCTACTATTTAATCTTTTTCAGTGTTAGTTTACACCAGACCTATTACTGACTATAAAGTTGGTAGAAAAGTACTAGTAACACATGGGCAAAGGGGCCAGAGGAGCTTATGCCCCCCCCCCCCCCACCACCACCACAAAAAACACAAAAAACCAAACAAACCCACACGCATGGGAGGTCCAAAACATTGACTTTTTAAAAAAGTACATTTATACATGTGTATATTTAAAAATATGTGTACTCTCCACCAAGAAAAAAATAGAGTTTTTACCAGAGAGAGTATGAAAGCTTACAAAAGTTTAGAAGCGCACAATTATTTCCTATCAAGATGGGTTCAAACAGTGTTGAACTATCGACCTCCCGACAGTATCCACATTGTACTGCGTGCTGATGTGAGAGCCTCCCAAAGACTGAATGGTGAACCACATCACCCTTGGGCTGCTCTCTCTACTGATGGAGCAGTGGCTGTTGCCCACTGTGACTGCATGGCAGGGTATGTAAATATCATCTAGATAATAGTTAACAAGGACAAAATAATACTTTAAAAAATATTTTATTCAATATTGAGTTCATATACAATCTTGTATACATATACAGGTACATGTACAAACTTATGTAATAATCAAATTATAACAGACAACTGTGTTACAGGTCAATTTTAAAAACATGTATATTTTTATGGAAACATTCCATTTGTGCATTGTCTATAAATATCTTCCCATGTTGTTTATATGTGTTCTCTGTTTTTCAGGATTTACCTATAAAAGGAATATCTGTTGATTTTTACATTTGAAATATATGTTTTATCAAGAATAAATATATTATAATAATGTGGATAAACTATCATATTTCAAAAGTAGAAGGCCCAATAAATATGTCCCAAGTAAAATAATTTTAATTGTTACAAGCTTTAGTGAGTGACAAATAAACATTGTTTCAAGAGGGACAGAAATTTGATAATAATTGGTAATGAGTTTGTTATTGTATTTATAACTCATGATGATGTCATTTTTAGTACCAACAAAGTGATTGATTTGTAAGTACTAAATCGTCCAATAATATTGTAAATTACCCCAATGAATAATAATTACAGGTACATGTATGTCTGTAATGTTACATGGCTAAGGTTTTACAATATTAAGATGTTTTATGCTTTTTCTTACAGTTTGGGAGAATCCTGTTCTCATATTGCGGCGCTGCTATTTAAGGTTGAAGCTGCTGTACGACTGGGTTATACATCGCAGACGTGTACTGACCTCCCTTGTAAATGGAACGAAGATTTCGTAAAGAAAATACAACCAGCGGAAATCAAAAACATCAAATTTTACAAGGACAGTGCAGTCCAAAAGTGCAGAAGTCAAAAAGAAAACGTCAGGAGATCACACCACCAACAGAGGAGGAGAAACGATTGCTGTTAGGAAAATTATATGAGTGTTCCCATCAACCGGTAGTTCTGAGCACTTTCTCGGAATATTCCGACCAATTCCATTGGAAGAATGTTGTTGAGCCAGACCCTGTGGTTCCACCCAATTTGAGAACATATTTTAACCCAGATTATGCAGCCCTTTCTGTTGAGGAACTTGGTATCAAATGTATTGAAATACAAAATGAAATGTTTTTAAGACCCAATGTTATTCAATACATTTATGATGTGACAAAGAAGCAAGCCAGTTCAGTCACATGGCATGACCAAAGAATTGGAAGAATAACGTCTTCTACAGTTCACCAGGTGTTGCACACAAATGTTAACAAGCCAGCATTATCACTTATCAAGACCCTGTGTACCGGGACTGTTAAAGAATTTGAATGTGGCACCCGTGAAGTGGGGCAAAGAACGAAAAGAAGGCTTTGGACAGTTATACCCAAATAATGAAATCTTCTCATACTGATTTTGTTATTAAAGAAGCAGGACTTTTAGTAGATAAAAAACACCGTTATTTAGCAGCTAGTTCAGACTCAATCGCTTCATGTGCATGCCATGGTCAACGGGTAGTTGAGGTAAAATGTCCCTACACCCAGAGGGAAAAAACGTACCTCGAGTACATGAATGAAAAATCATGTTGTCTGTTGATGGATGAAGAAGCCAGTAAACTCAAAGAAACACATAGTTATTACAGTCAGGTACAGATGCAAATGTATATACATGATACTGCACTTTGTGATTTTTACCCCAAGATATACGGCAATATCATATGTCAGAAGAAATCATTCATTCATTGCTGAAATGCTGGAAAAAACGCGAGACTTTCATGTTAAATGTGTGATGCCAGAGCTTCTGACACGGACTTTAGAAAATAATAGTGTACCAACTGCAACCACTTCTAGTTGTCCTGACAATCAAGTGTATTATTTTTGTAATTCCATTAATGGTTCGTTAATGATTGGTTGCGATGAACCAAGTTGTCAAGTACAGTGGTATCATCTGGACTGTGTAAAACTTAAACGGATCCCTAAAGGAGATTGGTTTTGCAAAACATGTCGGAAAGAGTATAAAACAAACAAATAATAACATACAGGTATCATATATCATACTATTAATGCAGTTTTATTTTGAGCAATCAAAAATATGGTCCTTGTACTTAAATAAAACATAATTTCTTTGGATAAGTAAAAACATTGGTGGACAAGTATATTTCTAGATGTGTTTGTCCGGTGGACTAGTGAAAGATTCTGCTTATTTCTATCGCTGATCTGTTATAGTTAAAGGCATACTGTCACAGATTTAAGGACCTTATTTCTTTAAAAATGGATAATAAATAAAAATTACATTAATTGTTGGAAACCAAATCTAGCTATCGCATCACCTTAACTGAACCATGATCGAGTGAAATCCATGTCAACCCTCTCGGCAATTTTAGTTTTTGAATTATGGACCATTGCCATAATTCAATTATTTTTCACAAAATATCATTAATAAATGAAATACGGTGGTTATGAAGATGGTTGAATAAAGTACATTTAGGGACAAATCAAATTATTTTTGTTCAGGTAATATTTTGTTAGACCATTAAATAGGTCAGTGGTCTGACAATATGCCTTTAATGCTTAAAAAAGTAATCAAATGGGGTTGTGGGTGGGTTGAAATCAGTTTACACATTATGTTCCTCAGTTTTCAGAATAAACAATGCCATCACCAAGATTGGTCAATGCAGCACACAGCCTTACCAGTTTGTCAATGTGTGCTTTTGTTGGTACTGCTGCTTCATCGTTCAAAGTTTTTATACAGTTAATAGGTAATGTACCATGCAAAATCCGATACCTGTTTTTCATTAGTCCAATCACCCTTTCAATATGAATTCGAACACTGGCTAGTTTACGTGATTTTTCTACATCCTCTGCAGATAATTGTTTTTTGCCTTTGGTGAATGCTGGTGTTAATAGTTCAGCAGAACATACACTTGCAAAATCATCATGAAGGGTAAAGCCACGGTCTGCAAGTATTTGGTCATTAGGATAATGATATTTCGGATGAATAAATCCACAAGCACGAACAAGTTCCACATCTGATACACGTTATCCCCAAGTAGTTGATAGAAATGTTACAGATCCAATAGGGCTACATGCTATGAATATTTTGACAGTACTGTGTTTTTTATAATTGGAGTAGCACTTACCACGTGTTGACAGACATTTGGGCCGACGGGTCTGTAAACATTTCAAAGCAGTCAACTATGGCTGTGAGTTTAGGACATTTTGTTTTATAAATGCTAGGCAAGGTTTTGTTCATAATTTCCCGATCAGGCCAGTGCACCAGGTAGTCTAGCTTTTCACTCATTAGGTTGACCCATGTCCAAAACATATCTGTCAGAGTTGAGGAAGCAGGGCGACCAACTTTCTGGAATTTTCCGAAAAATCCTGAATTTTTAACCCATATCCGGAATTCCGGAATTAATGCCAAATATCCGGAATTTTTTTCCAAATTCGCTATCTTTTTTTTGGAAGCAACCATTTCTGAATATATTTTTAATTTTCTACATTTTTAAATCCCAGTTTATTAAACAGAGTTTATCATTCTGAATTCTCCATTGCAACCTGAACTTGGTATTACCTTGGCTTGGCTAGGTTTTTAACGTGTTATCGACTGTTTTGTGCTATTTCTAAGACGTTTGTCTATTGGTTGTATTTGTCAACAGCCAATCGATGAAAATATTTTGACAATTGAGTAAACTGAAGCCATGTATGAAATTTGTCTTACTTGCTATGTAGTTTATGTATTAATTTTAAAGATATTTCAAATATCATATAGTAATTACTACGGGGCAGACATCGGTTCTATGGCGATGCATGCAACTTCGCCACGGTGTATAAAAACCTGAATATATAACAGAACACTTGCGATTGTACGAAACAAAAGAAACGGATCCACAATTCTTTTCTTAAATTCTTTTCGTATGGTTTCTCGTGCAACATTTCACTAAATACTATTTAGCTACCAGTAATCTGTGACACATTCATGACATTAATATTAATTATTTAATTAATATACCTACCGATATTGTTTTATTCAAGTAAGTTAAACTATAAAATTTTTTTACAAACCATTGTTAGATTTTGCTGCGAAAAGTGCTACTCTAATAGTAAACGTAATGCAGAACGATAGCCAGTCTTAATGTTTCGTCCCCGATTCAGTTAACCACAAATTAGTTCGACCCCACTAATGAAATAGTGCAAATGTGGCAATGTACCTACATAAAAATAACATTGGTCCCAAGTTTGTCACTTTATTGTAGGTGGGAGTGAAACTGTACTACACTATTTGTTAATAAAGTGGGGCTTTTAGGGGGTTATTTTTGGTGATGATTTTTTATGGTTTGTCTGTGTGTGTGTGTGATAATGCTGTACTAGGTATAGTAACTTTATTTACACTGATGAATATATTTAGCATGTTTTACTAGACAAGCCATAAAGTAGGGCTATGCTTCAAAAGGAAGTAGAAAAATTCTGCCACTTATGTGGATTGATTTATACTTTTATTATTGAATACATAACATTCCAATAAATAATACAATTTTTTTTATTGTTGTGTATCTCTTTGGTTGTTATTTTTTAAAATATGTTAAATATGGCGCTTTTTAAATTATTTTTTATATTTTTGAAAATGGCGTGCTTTAAACTATTGCTTTGAAAGGGGCATTCGCGCGCTTAAAAATTAAAATACCAGAAAATTCCGGAAATATATTTCCATTAAGTTGGTCGCCCTGAGAAAGGAATTGCACACTGACCTGCCAAAAGATCAAATGGCACATCTATGCGCAACTTTACTAGTGTCACAAAAAATTGGTCTATAAGTGGTAACTTTCTTGTTAAGGGTGTTGGTTTCATGTAAGCTTCCAATACTGAAAAGACTGACAAAAAAACATCCCATTGCAGACCAGTGTAGAATTTAGCTTTTTTGTCATCGTTCTGACATAAATTTGATCGTAATCGTGCAGAATTTAAATTGCACTTAATTGTTTGTTTTCAAGTATTAGTTTTTCCTTCTCTTGTCTTAGGTTATCCATCTCCATGATTAACATATTTCGCTCCTTTGAAAAAGATTCACTTTTATCTTGTATGACATCTTGGGATGGTGGTGTTTTGAGGAATGCATTATCTAATGACCGCAGAGGAGTTCCGTCATTTTCTTTGTTTCCTCCAAAGTTTGTTGGTGTTGATGTGCAGCTCAAAGGTGGATCCGATGGATTCGGTGTGCTAGTTTTAAGTCTCTTACTTGTTGGTGCTGGAGAAGTAAAATCCTCCGTTTGATTGCACTGTTGCACTTTTGCACTTTTTGTTGTTTGACATCATCTGTGGGTTTTTGTGATGAATGTTTAAATACTGATGGGATGTAGTCCGGATGAGTTGTGCAAAGATGTGGCTTTCCTGAAATGATAAGAGCTTATTTTAAAGGGACTGTCTTGAGATTTCGAAACAAACACTCATCCTGCTTTTCCCTGGGCTTTTAGAACAATATCTTACAATAACATAATTTAAATATAAATAATTGAATTTCTACCGGATAAATAGATTTGGAATAATCTTTGACCAAATAATTTTAATTTCTGTTTGGCAAGAAATAACAAATTTGTATGTATATTATTAGACAAAAATAAATATTGAGACATTGCCAAACATCCAAAAAAGTATGTTGCATCGAGATATTCATATTCTAAGATACAAAATGTAACTAAATTTTAATTTTAATATTACAAACAGTTTTTATTAGCTGATAAAATTTGTTAAATAGTTACCAAATTAGGAAAGTCCATTTAGCAATACCAGTAACTATTCATAACATGCATAGCCAATTTTTATATATAATTATTGAACAGTTGTGTGTGTGTTTGTCATATTTCAAATAATATACATGTAATTGCATCTTAATATTACTGTTTGTCATTATTAATTATTACATACTAAATACACTGCCAAATAATAAAAGGCTATAAAAATATACCTGTGTTGTTTTGGTATTGTTCATATACATATACATATATATATATATATATATATATATCTTCTGATATAACAGACTACTGTAGAAATGATATAATTATCAAGAAGTTTGTTTTGTTTAAAGACACCACTAGAGCACATTCATTTATTAATCATTGGCTATTTGATATCTAACATTTGGTAATTTTGACAAATGTTAGAGGAAACCTGCTACATTTGTCCATTAGTAATGAGGATCGTTTATATGCACAATCCCACAGAAAGAATAGCACATACCATACTGATATACCAGTCATGGTGCACAATATAATATCAAGGCAAATTAAATAAACCTTGAAAAATTGTGGTTGTTTTTAACTTATTCTCCATGTTAAGCACTATTTAAATATGTAATATATATATTTAATTATTTTTTTCCATATAATATACACTGTGTATGTATATATATATATATATATATATATATATATATATATATATATATACATATACATATACATATACATATACATATACATATACATATATACATACATACATACATATACATACATATAGGCCTATATATAATAAATCTAGATATAATATACACACTATATATATAACTTCGATCACTCCACCTTCGATTTCTCTAAAACTTCGATCTCTCGATCTGAAGAGACGGTCCCGGCCGAATTGCTATACAAACTAGTAATAACGACCTTCGAAAACTCAAACTTCGATAACCTCGATCTCTCCTAATTCTTTGGTCCTGCCATAAAGATTTAGTAGAGTATGCACCTCTAAAACTCGACGTGTGTAGATTGATCAAACTGTCGTTGCTGAGCGTGCCTGTCTTGGGTGGTCTTGGCTGTCGAGTATTAGGGTGATAATTACAGAATAACAGATCGCCGACTAAGCACAACGAAATGATCCTATGTTTGGTAGTCGGTGTTCGTCCGTGGTGGAGAGCCTCGCTACGTAATACTTAATTACAGACACAATCTAGTTAACTTCATAGAGCATTTGTAATAATTGTTAGCGCCGTTTGTGTTTGCTCTCAAAGGCATGAATCGTGTCAAACGTTAGCTTTTCTATTTATGTATCAATTAATGTCAGATCGGTTTTAAAAAGTTCTGCTTTTTTGTCATCCAAGCAATCTTGCGTATGGCCTAGAAATGGAGGGTGGGTGGCCATATTGGAGAAAGAAAGTAGAGGTGCCTTCTTTTTTTCCGTTTTTTTCTGTCAATAAATACATGTAGCCTATATGCCCAAACATATATTTCAAATTCATCCATGTGATCTTTTTTTTAAATTTATTTACTTACTTTTACAATATACGCAAAATGAATGTATGACAAGTGTCGAAGATGCCAACAGCTGGGATGGAGTGGGATGAGATGGGGTGGCGTGGGGTGAGGTGACTGATATATCAATTCGCCTTTCAACTGGGGATGCATAGTTTTTAGAGTTCAGAGGGCACACTTCTTACAATATTAAGCAAAATAAACCAGCTGCAATGCTACAATGCTGCAACCAGCTGCAAAGCAGTTTCAAATTTGAACTGTTATATATTAATTTCGAAAACTCTAACTCCCTGAAACTCGAACTATTTCCTCGTCCCCTTCAAGATCGAGTTATCGAAGTTTGACTGTATATATATACACACACACACACACACACACACACACACACACACACACACACACACACACACACACATCAAGCATCATTGCAACTTAACAAATAGCAATAAGTTACCAAATAAAACATTACCTTCAATGAAATGCTCACTACATATTACTGAATTCTGTGTGAGAAGCCATGGTGTTCCATCAGGTTTGTCTCGTTTTAATGCCCTCATCCACAAGCGGCGCCTGGTCTCTTCTTTAGGAAATTTGTAAAACAATATTTTTTTTAACATCATGTTATGGTTTATGCAGCCAACTGCACAACATGTTTTAGGCATCTTGGCCGTTAACTATTGTAAATCATCGACTAAAGTTGACTAAATTTACTATCAAACCATACGTAACTATATTATAAGAAGAAGCTTCACCGCGTCACGTGATAAACAATGGCGGATAGGGCCGAAGTACCCGTATATTCGGTTCCGAGAATACACAGTTGACGAACACTTTGTTTAATAATTTTTTTAAAGGACAAAATTCAATTTCTCAAGCGTTCTGATCTGGTCCGCGTTTTACCAACACCCATCGCTAACACTTGTTGTCAATACTGATGGGCATTACGTTAATACCTGTGAATAGTTTGTAAAATATAATTTTTTTATTAATTGATTCTTAATTAACACAATTTATACACTCAAAATTATTTACAATTGTTATGAATGGATTATAAATACTGTTCACTACATTAGAGGCACAAAACTGTAGCATACCTTTTGCACATCGAATATATCAATTGAAAACATATTCTAACAACAAGGGTGTTAAAAATCATAAAAATTAAATGCTTTGACCTTCCTTGTTGATCTGGCACGTGTGAGGTCATGTGACACGCAGCGAATGTTAATTCATCTTCCTCCATTTTAAGTCAATTTCTACGAGTCATGTGGACCCGATGTAGGTAATTTTAAGGAATAAACAAAAGCAACGTAGTAAAATTAATGGTTTTAGGGGTTTGTAAAGTTTTATATTTAGATACTTAATTGTATGAACTGTATTGTTAATGAAAATGTTCTAGAACTGTGAAGAAAAACCTCACAAATGAATGACAAGCAGACGTCAACAAAACAAATGTTAAGTGCACGAACTGTGCACAAGAAAACAAAGTGAACAGAGTTGGAAGCATAACGCAGTTAGGGACTTTGACGATAAACATTTGTTTCCTAAATCTGACGCCGCAGAGCTTTAATTTGATTATTCTTGAGTCCAGTCATGACATTAAACTTACATGTTGTTAACCAGTACCAAAAACAATTGGCGAATTTTATTTTAATTTGGCGAAATAATTTTATGAAATAACTGATATTTTGCTAGAAAATAACTGGGTTTCTGCAATTTTTTAAGTTTCGTAGATAAGTTGGCGAAATTTTCTGCTGACCCAGATCTAGCCCTAGCTGTGTCTGATGATGTACATTGAGTTCTATTTGTATGCATACAATGAACTGGCTCGTTTTGATGGATACATCTGATGATGTACATTAAGTTCTGTATGTATATGGGGCGTTTCATGGTATTTGGTCCGCGACTATGAAAATAAAAAGCATTACATTTACATGGAAACTTTACATCATATGAAAGTAAACATCATAAGCAGGGGCGGTGCAGATGGTACAGTAATGGCTGTACCACTTTTCAAAGAGGTATGGCATGGCCGAACACTTTGTGTTATATTTGTTGTATCTGAACATGTCCTTACAAGTAATTTGAAAGGCGAGTCTGGCAACCACGAGCCGTACCACTATTTTGTACACTGCTGCCCCTGATAAGGGTTTTGAATATGTAAAATTTAAACGTACACTATACCAGAGAGACTTTGTAAGGATTTTTTTGCCAAAATTGTGATGGATGTAACATTTAATTTTTTTCAATATCTTTATTAACAATCCATGATTCATGAATAAAATCTTTACCATAAACATAGAAACCTTCATACCCTTGTAACTTGTGCATAAAAGTTTTGGTCAAGAATCGTATAATTAGTTGATTGATTTTTATAAATAATTTGAAATGTCTCGTCCGTCACATTTTTTTATAATAAAAGTTTAATTTTTTCTAAAAGTTATAAAGTTAAAAACAAAACCTCAAGTCATGTGAATATACATACAGTGAACTGGCTCTTGTTTTGATTGATACATATGTCTGATGATGTACATTGAGTCCTGTCTGTATACATACAGTGAACTGTCTCATGTTTTGATTGATACATGTCTGATGATGTACATTGAGTTCTGTCTGTATACATACAGTGAACTGGCTCTTGTTTTAATTGATACATGTCTGATGATGTACATTGAGTCCTGTCTGTATACATACAGTGAACTATCTCATGTTTTAATTGATACATGTGTGATGTACATTGAGTTCTGTCTGTATACATACAGTGAACTGTCTCTTGTTTTAATTGATACATGTCTGATGATGTACATTGAGTTCTGTCTGTATACATACAGTGAACTGGCTCTTGTTTTAATTGATACATGTCTGATGATGTACATTGAGTCCTGTCTGTATACATACAATGAACTGGCTCATGTTTTGATTGATACATGTCTGATGATGTACATTAAGTCCTGTCTGTATACATACAGTGAACTGGCTCTTGTTTTGATATATATGTCTGATGATGTACATTGAGTCCTGTCTGTATACATACAGTGAATTGGCTCTTGCTTTGATTGATACATGTCTGATGATGTACATTGAGTCCTATCTGTATACATACAGTGAACTGTCTCATGTTTTAATTGATACATGTCTGATGATGTACATTGAGTTCTGTCTGTATACATACAATGAACTGTCTCATGTTTTGATTGATACATATCTGATGATGTACATTGAGTCCTGTCTGTATACATACAGTGAACTGTCTCATGTTTTGATTGATACATGTCTGATGATGTACATTAAGTCCTGTCTGTATACATACAGTGAACTGGCTCTTGTTTTGATATATATGTCTGATGATGTACATTGAGTCCTGTCTGTATACATACAGTGAATTGGCTCTTGCTTTGACTGATACATGTCTGATGATGTACATTGAGTCCTATCTGTATACATACAGTGAACTGGCTCTTGTTTTAATTGATACATGTCTGATGATGTACATTGAGTCCTGTCTGTATACATACAATGAACTGGCTCATGTTTTGATTGATACATGTCTGATGATGTACATTAAGTCCTGTCTGTATACATACAGTGAACTGGCTCTTGTTTTGATATATATGTCTGATGATGTACATTGAGTCCTGTCTGTATGCATACAGTGAATTGGCTCTTGCTTTGATTGATACATGTCTGATGATGTACATTGAGTCCTATCTGTATACATACAGTGAACTGTCTCATGTTTTAATTGATACATGTCTGATGATGTACATTGAGTTCTGTCTGTATACATACAATGAACTGTCTCATGTTTTGATTGATACATATCTGATGATGTACATTGAGTCCTGTCTGTATACATACAGTGAACTGTCTCATGTTTTGATTGATACATGTCTGATGATGTACATTAAGTCCTGTCTGTATACATACAGTGAACTGGCTCTTGTTTTGATATATATGTCTGATGATGTACATTGAGTCCTGTCTGTATACATACAGTGAATTGGCTCTTGCTTTGACTGATACATGTCTGATGATGTACATTGAGTCCTATCTGTATACATACAGTGAACTGGCTCTTGTTTTAATTGATACATGTCTGATGATGTACATTGAGTCCTGTCTGTATACATACAATGAACTGGCTCATGTTTTGATTGATACATGTCTGATGATGTACATTAAGTCCTGTCTGTATACATACAGTGAACTGGCTCTTGTTTTGATATATATGTCTGATGATGTACATTGAGTCCTGTCTGTATACATACATTGAATTGGCTCTTGCTTTGATTGATACATGTCTGATGATGTACATTGAGTCCTATCTGTATACATACAGTGAACTGTCTCATGTTTTAATTGATACATGTCTGATGATGTACATTGAGTTCTGTCTGTATACATACAATGAACTGTCTCATGTTTTGATTGATACATATCTGATGATGTACATTGAGTTCTGTCTGTATACATACAATGAACTGTCTCATGTTTGGATTGATACATGTCTGATGATGTACATTGAGTCCTGTCTGTATACATACAGTGAACTGTCTCTTGTTTTAATTGATACATGTCTGATGATGTACATTGAGTCCTGTCTGTATACATACAGTGAACTGTCTCATGTTTTGATTGATACATGTCTGATGATGTACATTGAGTCCTGTCTATATACATACAGTGAACTGGCTCTTGTTTTGATTGATATTTGTCTGATGATGTACATTGAGTCCTGTCTGTATACATACAGTGAACTGTCTCTTGTTTTTATTGATACATATGTCTGATGATGTACATTGAGTCCTGTCTGTATACAAACAGTGAACTGTTTCATGTTTTGATTGATACATG
This sequence comes from Gigantopelta aegis, assembly GCF_016097555.1. Lineage (NCBI taxonomy): Eukaryota > Metazoa > Mollusca > Gastropoda > Neomphalida > Peltospiridae > Gigantopelta > Gigantopelta aegis. Next base: position 36,422,631 of record NC_054708.1, read on the forward strand.
TCTGATGATGTACATTGAGTCCTGTCTATATACATACAGTGAACTGGCTCTTGTTTTGATTGATATATGTCTGATGATGTACATTGAGTCCTGTCTGTATACATACAGTGAACTGTCTCATGTTTTGATTGATACATGTCTGATGATGTACATTGAGTTCTGTCTGTATACATACAGTGAACTGGCTCTTGTTTTAATTGATACATGTCTGATGATGTACATTGAGTCCTGTCTGTATACATACAATGAACTATCTCATGTTTTAATTGATACATGTGTGATGTACATTGAGTTCTGTCTGTATACATACAGTGAACTGTCTCTTGTTTTAATTGATACATGTCTGATGATGTACATTGAGTTCTGTCTGTATACATACAGTGAACTGGCTCTTGTTTTAATTGATACATGTCTGATGATGTACATTGAGTCCTGTCTGTATACATACAATGAACTGGCTCATGTTTTGATTGATACATGTCTGATGATGTACATTAAGTCCTGTCTGTATACATACAGTGAACTGGCTCTTGTTTTGATATATATGTCTGATGATGTACATTGAGTCCTGTCTGTATACATACAGTGAATTGGCTCTTGCTTTGATTGATACATGTCTGATGATGTACATTGAGTCCTATCTGTATACATACAGTGAACTGTCTCATGTTTTAATTGATACATGTCTGATGATGTACATTGAGTTCTGTCTGTATACATACAATGAACTGTCTCATGTTTTGATTGATACATATCTGATGATGTACATTGAGTCCTGTCTGTATACATACAGTGAACTGTCTCATGTTTTGATTGATACATGTCTGATGATGTACATTAAGTCCTGTCTGTATACATACAGTGAACTGGCTCTTGTTTTGATATATATGTCTGATGATGTACATTGAGTCCTGTCTGTATACATACAGTGAATTGGCTCTTGCTTTGACTGATACATGTCTGATGATGTACATTGAGTCCTATCTGTATACATACAGTGAACTGGCTCTTGTTTTAATTGATACATGTCTGATGATGTACATTGAGTCCTGTCTGTATACATACAATGAACTGGCTCATGTTTTGATTGATACATGTCTGATGATGTACATTAAGTCCTGTCTGTATACATACAGTGAACTGGCTCTTGTTTTGATATATATGTCTGATGATGTACATTGAGTCCTGTCTGTATACATACAGTGAATTGGCTCTTGCTTTGATTGATACATGTCTGATGATGTACATTGAGTCCTATCTGTATACATACAGTGAACTGTCTCATGTTTTAATTGATACATGTCTGATGATGTACATTGAGTTCTGTCTGTATACATACAATGAACTGTCTCATGTTTTGATTGATACATATCTGATGATGTACATTGAGTCCTGTCTGTATACATACAGTGAACTGTCTCATGTTTTGATTGATACATGTCTGATGATGTACATTAAGTCCTGTCTGTATACATACAGTGAACTGGCTCTTGTTTTGATATATATGTCTGATGATGTACATTGAGTCCTGTCTGTATACATACAGTGAATTGGCTCTTGCTTTGACTGATACATGTCTGATGATGTACATTGAGTCCTATCTGTATACATACAGTGAACTGGCTCTTGTTTTAATTGATACATGTCTGATGATGTACATTGAGTCCTGTCTGTATACATACAATGAACTGGCTCATGTTTTGATTGATACATGTCTGATGATGTACATTAAGTCCTGTCTGTATACATACAGTGAACTGGCTCTTGTTTTGATATATATGTCTGATGATGTACATTGAGTCCTGTCTGTATACATACATTGAATTGGCTCTTGCTTTGATTGATACATGTCTGATGATGTACATTGAGTCCTATCTGTATACATACAGTGAACTGTCTCATGTTTTAATTGATACATGTCTGATGATGTACATTGAGTTCTGTCTGTATACATACAATGAACTGTCTCATGTTTTGATTGATACATATCTGATGATGTACATTGAGTTCTGTCTGTATACATACAATGAACTGTCTCATGTTTGGATTGATACATGTCTGATGATGTACATTGAGTCCTGTCTGTATACATACAGTGAACTGTCTCTTGTTTTAATTGATACATGTCTGATGATGTACATTGAGTCCTGTCTGTATACATACAGTGAACTGTCTCATGTTTTGATTGATACATGTCTGATGATGTACATTGAGTCCTGTCTATATACATACAGTGAACTGGCTCTTGTTTTGATTGATATTTGTCTGATGATGTACATTGAGTCCTGTCTGTATACATACAGTGAACTGTCTCTTGTTTTTATTGATACATATGTCTGATGATGTACATTGAGTCCTGTCTGTATACAAACAGTGAACTGTTTCATGTTTTGATTGATACATGTCTGATGATGTACATTGAGTCCTGTCTATATACATACAGTGAACTGGCTCTTGTTTTGATTGATATATGTCTGATGATGTACATTGAGTTGTGTCTGTATACATACAGTGAACTGGCTCTTGTTTTAATATACATACTATACAGACAGGACTCGATGTACATCATTAAAAAAATGAGCCAGTTCATAGTATGTATACAGACAAGACTCAATGTACATCACAAGACATGTATAATACATGTATAATATTTATATAATACATGTTTTGTGTACATGACATAACCATTATTTATACCAAATGGCAATACAGTACAGTTTTGATATCCTTGAGTTGATGAAAAGATAATGTGTGGGATCAATTTATTTGTAGTTATTTTTCACGAACAAATGTTAAAAGTATAAAAATATAGCGACTGTGATAAATATAATTATAAGCAATTATATACATATGTTTATTTTTTTTAGATGATGGATTTGGATGGACTTGATAAGAATGTGCAGTTCGGCTCATATTTTAAACATACAGAAACTAGCCTGACGAAGGATATAGTGTTTCTTAATCATGGGTCTTATGGTACTGTTCCAAAACGTGTTGCAGCTGCTCAAACAAGGTAACTTTGTGCTAGCCATAAATACATGTACCTGGGGCATCCAAGCAGACTAACGGTCCCAAGGCTGTTTATAAGGCACTTATATATTTCCAGTATCTGTTATGTATATATCTGTTCTCGAAGCCAGCAAAAGTAAAGTGTGGATGGGTTGAAAACAAAAAGGTTTTGTTGGATGCCTTAGAACTAATAAATGTTTTTGTCTTATTTTATTTTTAATTTTATATTTATGTCATACAGTGAAACTGTCTTAAACAGACCCTGATAAACCAGAATAGATTCAAAACCAGCCAAAATTTATGGTTCTAAATTTTCTAGATTCAAAAATGCGACCTTCTAAACTCTGAGTCCTGTCTAAGTCGGATAAATATTAGATTCCTCAGTGTGATCCAGTTTGGTTTAGAGAGACCTTGTCTTATGTATACCGGCCTCAGTGGCGTCGTGGTTAGGCCATCGGTCTACAGGCTGGTAGGTACTGGGTTCAGATCCCAGTCGAGGCATGGGATTTTTAATCCAGATACCGACTCCAAACCCTGAGTGAGTGCTCCGCAAGGCTCAATGGGTAGGTGTAACCCACTTGCACCGACCAGTGATCCATAACTGGTTCAACAAAGGCCATGGTTTGTGCTATCCTGCCTGTGGGAAGCGCAAATAAAAGATCCCTTGCTGCTAATCGGAAAGAGTAGCCCATGAAGTAGCGACAGCAGGCTTCCTCTCAAAATCTGTGTGGTCCTTAACCATATGTCTGACGCCATATAACCGTAAATAAAATGTGTTGAGTGCGCCGTTAAATAAAACATTTCTTTCTTTGTCTTATGTATATATATATACTGAAGGCCAAAAGAAACTTTACCATTTTCAATTTGGAATTTAAGAAAAAATGAATTGTTTTTAAAAAGTAACTCAATCCAAAACACATAGCCCAAACACAACAATAATGTATGCAGAAAATTATACCCGCCCACTGCATGTTTTGGGTGGAACACACAGAAAAGTGAAAAACTTGTGCACTATGAACAACAGCAATTGCACGTGCAATAAGGGTATAAAAACGGTTTAGACGGCATGTCAGACATCCACACAGATAAAAAAACCACCATAGGAATGCCACGACTGACACCAGAACAATGCGAGAGAGCCCTGGGTATGATACAGATGGGAGCCACTCATGCCCACATCGCCAGAACCTTCGGTTGTTCCTGTGTTACTGTTACAAACTTGATGTAACGCTACAGGCAAACAGGGCAGACATCAGACAGGCCAAGAACAGGCAGACCCAGGGTGACTTCGCCCCGTGATGACCGGTACTTGCGTACCTTGCATCTACGAAATCGCTTCCTGACAGTGACGTCATCAGCAATGAATGCCTTAGGTCACAGGGTTAGTAGACAGACAGTGGCCAGGCGACTCAGGACTCATGGAATAAGGGCTTACAGACCATATAGAGGACACTTACTGACACCACAACATCGTCGTTTGAGATTGACATGGGCTAGGACTGTACGACGTTGGCAGCGACGTGATTGGCTGCGGGTTCTTTTCACTGATGAAAGCCGGTTCTGTTTGTTCAGAGTTGATGGAAGACAGCGTGTGTACCGCCGTAGGGGAGATCGAGTGGCGGCTTCTTGCGTTCAGGAGGTCGTGCCATATGGTGGAGGGAGTGTCATGGTGTGGGGAGGTATCTGTGCACAGGAAAGGACACCATTGGTCATCGTTCACGGAAACTTGACAGCTCAACGTTACAGGGATAACATTCTTCGTCCAACTGCAATACCATTTCTCCAACGGCAGCCACGTGGTGTCATTTTTCAGCAAGACAACACCAGACCTCATACAGCCAGAATCGTACAGAACTTCCTTAGAGCCAACAACGTAAACGTATTGCCGTGGCCTGCACGCTCCCCAGACATGTCCCCCATAGAACACCTCTGGGATGTTTTGGATCGCCGTGTTCGACAACGACCACACCCTCCAGCCAACCAACAGGAACTGATCCAGGCCCTTCAAGAAGAATGGCAACGCGTCCCATGTGACCTCATCAGATGACTGATTTTTTCTATGCGTCGGAGAATTATTGCTTGTATTGGGGCAAGGGGTGGTCACACACGCTATTAATGTGACTTGTTATTGGACGTGAGTGATTGTCTGTATGCTTTGCATGTCGTCCATGAAGTTGAAAGCTCGATTTGTGTACACCACCTCGCTTTGGGAAAATGTGACGTCATTATCAGATGCTGAATGACACTCATTTTTAATTATGTTAATGTTGACATATTGATCTAGTCAATATATTTTACCTCATGCGACTATCTTTTGTTGTTTTTACACCAGAGTGATTTAAAACTATGGTAAAGTTTCTTTTGGCCTTCAGTATATATATATATATATATATATATAGATAGATAGATATAGATATAGATATAGATATAGATATAGATATAGATATAGATATAGATATAGATATAGATATAGATAGATAGATAGATAGATGTTGGGGTGGGGTTTTTTAGTTTCGTCCAGTCCAAGAATGCCACTTCTCACTGCTGGTTTGCTTGATAGATAGATAGATAGATAGATAGATAGATACATAGATACATACATACATACATACAATACATACATACATACATACATACATATATACAGATTTAAAAAAATTATTATTTTACTTTTTACTTTTATTTTATTATTCTCTTACTGGTCCAGCCACATGCAGGGCACTAGGTTTTGTCTCCGTCTGTCTGTCCAACATATATAGTTTTCTGGACATTTTCTTCGTAATGCCTCAAAATAATAATCTGAATGTTTATGTTCAGCTTTATCATGTACTGTTACAGATCAAGTTTGACTTTCATGGCAATTTATCTATTTTTGATAGAGTTATGGCCCTTGAACTTAGGAAATACTCAAATTTGTTTTCCAGACTTTTTCTTCACAATACCTCAAGATATTGAGCTGTAAATTTTATGTATAGCTTTATCATGTACTGTTACAGATCAAGTTTGATTTTCAAAGCCCTTGGCCCTTGAACTTGGAAGATAAACAAAATGGTTGGGCCCGGTAGTTGTTTGTATGGATATTCATCACATGCATGTGAAAAGACTTAAATATTAATATTAATCTTCTTTCTCTCTTTTTTTTTAGATGTACATCTTCAGTGACACTGAATAAGTTTTTGGTAGGCGAGACATTTAATTAAGTGGAATTCTTATTTATTAAGTCATCATTCTTGTTTGTGAAAAAATATATTTATAAAAATTGTAGTAAGATATATTTGGGTAGAAAACAATAGATGTTGACATTTTCTCTGTTATGACGGGTTTTTTTTTTTTTTTTTTTTTTTTAAATAAAGAATTTGCAGGTACATAACATGTATATTATGATATCATGATAAATGTGATAACCCCTTGCTATGTGGTTGTTACACTTTTACATTCAGTTCACAGGTTTGTGTCCATGGAGAAATCATATCATTCTGCGATGAAAAGCAAAATTATTGTACTTGTTTTAAATAAAACAGAATAAGCACAAACAAATCAGTTTCAATTCCTTATTCATAAATAGTCATCAGATTATCATGATTCAGAAAAAAAGAAAGAAAGAAAGGTTTTATTTAACGATGCACTCAGCACATTTTATTTATGGTTATATGGCGTTGGACATATGGTTAAGGACCACACAGATATTGAGAGAGGAAACCCGCTGTCGCCACTTCATGGGCTACTCTTTTCGATTAGCAGCAAGGGATCTTTTATATGCACCATCCCACAGACAGGGTAGTACATACCACAGCCTTTGATATACCAGTCGTGGTGCACTGGCTGGAACGAGAAATAGTCCAATGGGCAATCATGATTCAGAATTGTAATGCAACATGATATGCATATAATACATAAGAAATCGATAAATATTGTGTTCATGATGTTTCTTTTTCTTGTGTAAGACTGCAATGACCCATTCCTTCATCTTTGAGAATAACCATCATATTAGTTAAATTAGGATATTTATTTTGAAAACACAAAACATTAACCCTTAAGATATTTAATTTAGAAATCATTACTCCTCAAACTTAATAATTTTCATGGGTGCAATTCCTCTCGGTCTCTTGCCTCTAATTCTGATTATTTTGAGGGGTGCGATTTCCCCCTTTGCATTTTGAGGTGTGTGATTACCCCCCCCCCCGTAAGCATTTTGAGGAGTGCGATTTTTAGCACCCCTGGGTTTTTCAAAAACGAAGGTCTGACTAACACATTAATTTTCTTTTTGCTCATCCAAGGGAAGGGGACAATCAGTTTCAGATACCAAATTTATTATTCTTAAATTTGGATTTTATAATTAAAAAGTACATTCATGGCCATAGATAATATTATTGTACCAATGCACTAAATATAGACACCCCAGTGGGAAAACGCTGGTTTGATGAGCGGTCGGTCTAGGATCGATCCCCGTCGGTGGGCCTATTAGGCTATTTCTTGCTCTAGCCAGTGCACCACGACTGGTACATCAAAGGCCGTGGTATGTGTGCTATTCTGTCTGTGGAATGGTGCATATAAAAGATCCCTTGCTACTAATGGAAATATGTAGAGGGTTTTTTCATCTCTATGGCAGTGTCAAAATGACCATATGTTTGACATCCAGTAGCTGATGATTAATAAATCATTGTGCTCTAGTAGTGTCGTTAAACCAAACAAAACTTTAAAAAAAAATATAGACACACTTAAGCCATAATTAATAATTACAAAATGTTAGATTGCCTTAAAAAAAAAAGATCCTTTTTTAGGTATTGTATTTAGTATTTATACCATTTAATACCATCCACATATATGTAATATAAAATAAATACATGAAATCGTTAAAAAAAAATCTACCACTGAAAAAAAGATATACACGTATTGCATTAAAAAAATAAAAATAAATGAGCAAACAAATCATAAATTGACATATAGATATATTTGCAACAAGCTGCTCACTGCATTTAATTTTGCCATTGCATTATTAACATTTAAATTATGTTCTGTTCATTGTGTACATACAACCCTCATAGCTGTATACTACAGTCATTGCACTATTAACATTTAAATTATGTTCTGTTCACTGTATACATACAACCCTCATAGCTGTATACTACAGTCATTGCACTATTAACATTTAAATTATGTTCTGTTCATTGTGTACATACAACCCTCATAGCTGTATACTACAGTCATTGCACTATTAACATTTAAATTATGTTCTGTTCATTGTGTACATACAACCCTCATAGCTGCATACTACAGTCATTGCACTATTAACATTTAAATTATGTTCTGTTCATTGTGTACATACAACCCTCATAGCTGTATACTACAGTCATTGCACTATTAACATTTAAATTATGTTCTGTTCATTGTGTACATACAACCCTCATAGCTGTATACTACAGTCATTGCACTATTAACATTTAAATTATGTTCTGTTCATTGTGTACATACAACCCTCATAGCTGTATACTACAGTCATTGCACTATTAACATTTAAATTATGTTCTGTTCATTGTGTACATACAACCCTCATAGCTGTATACTACAGTCATTGCACTATTAACATTTAAATTATGTTCTGTTCATTGTGTACATACAACCCTCATAGCTGCATACTACAGTCATTGCACTATTAACATTTAAATTATGTTCTGTTCATTGTGTACATACAACCCTCATAGCTGTATACTACAGTCATTGCACTATTAACATTTAAATTATGTTCTGTTCATTGTGTACATACAACCCTCATAGCTGTATACTACAGTCATTGCACTATTAACATTTAAATTATGTTCTGTTCATTGTATACATTGCTTGGAAATTTTTGTTTTGTTTGTTTGTATTCAGGTTTGATTTGGTTTAATTATTTGTTTATAAATTTACTTATGATTGTATTCAAATCTGATTTGTTTATTTCCAGAGACATCCATGCATGGTTACACTTGCTCATTGACTGACTCACCCACTGACACATTCCCAGCATGGTTACACTCAATGACTCACTCACTGACACATTCCCAGCATGGTTACACTCAATGACTCACTCACTGACACATTCCCAGCATGGTTACACTCAATGACTCACTCACTGACACATTCCCAGCATGGTTACACTCAATGACTCACTCACTGACACATTCCCAGCATGGTTACACTCACTCACTGACACATTCCCAGCATGGTTCCACTCAATGACTCACTCACTGACACATTCCCAGCATGGTTACACTCACTCATTGACTGACTCACTCACTGACACATTCCCAGCATGGTTACACTCACTCATTGACTGACTCACTCACTGACACATTCCCAGCATGGTTACACTCACTCATTGACTGACTCACTCACTGACACATTCCCAGCATGGTTACACTCACTCATTGACTGACTCACTCACTGACACATTCCCAGCATGGTTACTCACTCATTGACTGACTCACTCACTGACACATTCCCAGCATGGTTACACTCACTCATTGACTGACTCACTCACTGACACATTCCCAGCATGGTTACACTCACTCATTGACTGACTCACTCACTGACACATTCCCAGCATGGTTACACTCACTCATTGACTGACTCACTCACTGACACATTCCCAGCATGGTTACTCACTCATTGACTGACTGTCTCACTGACTCACTGACACATTCCCAGCATGGTTACTCACTCATTGACTGACTGACTGACTGACTGACACATTCCCAGCATGGTTACACCCACTCATCGACTGACTGACACATTCCCAGCATGGTTACTCACTCATTGACTGACTGACTGACTGACTGACTGACTCACACATTCCCAGCATGGTTACACATTCCCCACACTCATTGACTGACTGACTCACTGACACATTCCCAGCATGGTTACACCCACTCATTGACTGACTGACTGACACATTCCCAGCATGGTTACTCACTCACTCATTGACTGACTGACTCACTGACACATTCCCAGCATGGTTACACCCACTCATTGACTGACTGACTGACACATTCTCATTGACTGACTGACTGACACATTCCCTCCATGGTTACACTCACTCATTGACTGACTGCATGACTCACTGACACATTCCCAGCATGGTTACTCACTCATTGACTGACTGACTGACTGACTGACTGACACATTCCCAGCATGGTTACTCACTTATTGACTGACTGACTGACTGACACATTCCCAGCATGGTTACACCCACTCATTGACTGACTGACTCACTGACACATTCCCAGCATGGTTACACCCACTCATTGACTGACTGACTGACACATTCCCAGCATGGTTACTCACTCACTCATTGACTGACTGACTCACTGACACATTCCCTGCATGGTTACACCCACTCATTGACTGACTGACTGACTCACTCACTGACACATTCCCAGCATGGTTACACCCACTCATTGACTGACTGACTCACTGACACATTCTCATTGACTGACTGACTGACACATTCCCTCCATGGTTACACTCACTCATTGACTGACTGCATGACTCACTGACACATTCCCAGCATGGTTACACCCACTCATCGACTGACTGACTCACTCACTGACACATTCCCAGCATGGTTACACTCACTCATTGACTGACTCGCTCATTGACACATTCCCAGCATGGTTACACTCACTCATTGACTGACTCGCTCATTGACACATTCCCAGCATGGTTACACCCACTCATTGACTGACTCACTCACTGACACATTCCCAGCATGGTTACACTCACTCATTGACTGACTGACTCACTGACACATTCCCAGATTCATTCATTTGTATGGTTTGTAACTGTAAACATCTTTTGGAAAGAGGTGGAACACTGATTTGTGAAATTTAATTATATTTATTAAAACAATATTTATAAACTTTGAAAACAATCTTTGTAGTCTAGTAGTCCCTACTGTATACTAAGAAATGTGAATGAATTATATGGTTGTGTCTTATTCTATGCAAATGTGTAATCGTGTTATTTATGATTAGTCCTACAGTGCCTGTTTTAATATGTTGGATTCCACCTCAGGTACCGCGAGGAGATGGAAAGGAACCCAGACCTGTGGTTCCGACAGGCGTCCCTAGACCACTGGCTGAAGGCAGTGAGTGTGCTGGCAGACTTCTTCCACTGTCACTCGCAGGACCTTGTGCTTGTTCCCAATGCTAGTACAGGTGTGGTTCTCTAGACACAAAACATGCCATGTTCCCTCCACTGCTTTACCTGACACAGTGGCTTAGACATAGAGAATACGACATGCAGGGTGCCAAAATACAGATGCCTAAAATAATCACGCCCATATTAACTACAAACATGCTGACCTCAAAATATTTCACCTCAAAGCCACTGAAATGTTAAGTTTTAATTACATTAAAATAACTTGAAATGCATTTGTGATACTGACAACTCTTCAGCAGCTGTTAATGGCAGTACTGAACTAAAACAACCCTCCTGCACTCGAGAAAAGACAGAAGTCCCCATTGTGCCCAAATTAGTGACTGTTAGATTCCTTTTATCTTACATCAAGTTGTTTTAAAACATATCTAACGAGCGAAAGCCTGTTGGATATGTTTTTAAACAAAAAGTTGTAAGATAAATGGTATCTTAACAGACACGAATGTAGTATTCTATTGTTTACATATCCTCAAAAGCCAGTTTTAAAATAAATTTAAACGTCTTTTCCAACTAAAATCTGTTTACGGCCCTAGTGGTTGTACTTAAATTATGCGTCCCAGAAAAGTCCATTTCAGGTTAACTTGCTTCTTCAATTTTGTTTTTTTCTTGGATGGTATGGCACTGGCTATCTAATCATCACATAGAAGCAGTAGGTCATATGTCCTTAAATAGTTATCACACGTATATGACTGTTAACAAAATAAAAAATGATGTTCTTGCCAACAGGTATTTAAAAAATGTCTTTATACTAAAGAATAATAGAACAGAAATTAATTTAATAACTAGTCGTGTTTTAATTTAATCAGTTTTAATCCCACAGAAACCATGGTACAATGTATATGTATATGATATAAAAACATTACTCCGATATTACAAATGATAGGTGACGTGTTTGTAGGGTGGGAATCGATGTTGATATTCAGTCTGATGTTTTGTTTCTTTCAGGTATCAACAGTGTGTTAATGTCATGCAAACTGAAGACTGGTGAGGCTATTCTTATTACTCGACTGACATACGGCTCGATCCAAAAAGCAACAAGCCATGTAACAAAGAGGTTTGAAGGTTTGTTCATTGTGCTCACAGGAGAAACACGATTAAATACAGAATAGCTAGTGAATGACATCGGATATCTGCTTTATCCTTTGATGGTAAGAATGGGAAATTTCTCATTCAGCCTGAACAGGATAAAGCCGATATCCAACGTCATTAACTAGTTGTTATCTTTATCCTGCAGACCATAAAAATTAAAGGAAAAGCTATTATTTCTGTTATTTTAGCCACATTGTACGATGACCTAGAGGTCAAATGAACAATTTTGTAATGTAGCTATGCATGTGATGTCAAAAGTCATATCCTTCTACTATATGTATATGACTTTGCTTTATCTGTCATCATATTCTGTGAATAGAAACGGTGGTTGCAGGATAAATTACTGTAATATTGTACACAATATCGTTGTCAATGAGAATCTGATTTAGTAATATTGTCAAACCTTTATTGGTAGAATAAAAAATATTCTAGGATTTACCTTTACTCAGGCAGTCAGAATAGTTCATTCATTTTGTATGTTAGGCCATTAAAAATATCATTCTTGTTTTTTATCACTTAAAAGGGTGGGCAGGCTGATGTTATTTTATTTTTAATTTGTTATATATCAGGGCTAGCTGCCAATTGCGAATTTCAAAAACAATTGGCAAATTTTATTTTAATTTGGCGAAATAATTTTATGTAATAATTGATATTTTGATACAAAATAACTGGGTTTTTGCAATTTTTGAATTTGGCGAAATTTTCTGCTGACCCCGAGCTAGCCCTGTATATCAACAGATACCTACTGATTATCTAAAGAAAAGGTCCAAACATATGGAGATAATTTTGTAACGAATTAATGACCCCAGTTATCATCAAAGCACTGTAGCATACATAATGACTGGATCTGACAGTAACTGTCGTATCTCTGGTCATGGCAAAAGGGCTGTAGTTAAGAAATGTACAATCAAAAACAAAGCTCAAACTCAACTAGATCATCATATTTTATCTCCACAGAAACCATAAATGCCCTTAATACCTTTGTCATGAAATTTGTGTATGGTGACATTAGTAGCTCAAACCTTGCAGACACCTGGGATAAAAGTGACATTAACAGAATAAAAAAGAAACAATGAAGCTCCCATCACACATCAAATCTTTCGAACAAACACTGAATAAGCACCAGTTACCTCGCTTTCATCTAGGTCTGCCATTCCCTTAAACACTCTTCTCTGTTGGTCCTTGCTGGACCTTGGCCATTGGGATTGGTATCTAATCTGTTCAGTTTTGTGAAGATAGACTAGGTTTCATTTACAACCTATCATATCTGATGCCATTTTGACCTTTAAATCTAATGTAGAGGGTGTGGCAGCTGTCCTGAATCAATGGATAGAGCAATATATTTCAAAATAATTTGGTGAACAAATGTAAAATTGTAAAAAAGACCTATAAAAGGATTGTGAATGCACTGTTTAGTGGAAATAGAACTTAATTTATTATTCTATCTCACTTAGTTCAAGGGCTCCAGCATGTTCTCATTTTAATTATCTTGGATTTGAATATCAAGATAACCTCATATGGTAAAAATAACCTCACCAATAGATTGTGCATTGTCTTTTCACAGGGCTTCTAGAATTTTTACAAAATCCACTAGCCATGGGATCAGTGATTTTAATAATTTACTAGCCACAATTAAAAATCCACTAGCTCTACTTTACTTAATACAATTTTACTAATGGTAATAATTGGATATGTTACCTAAACATTAAAAACACTAACATTGGAGGGGGTGGGGGTAGGAGCAGGATATTTATATTTACCAACTTAAATGCAGCATTTAACAACTTTTTTTCACTAGCCATCAGGCATGATAATATTAGTTATTTACTAGCCCAACATTGAATATCACTAGCCATGGGAGTGGAGCTACCATAATCTAGAAGTCCTGCTTTTCAGTATAAAAACACTCTTCATTTATGATTTAACCCAAATATTTCAAGAGCTCTGTCAATTTCTAATTATGCATGTGGTGGACAATGGCCATCTCTGATTTCACATTCCTCATGAAATCATACAGTGAACACACTGAACCAGAAACTAATTGCAGACAGCTGTTAAATATTTCATTTTCAAATTAGTTTTACCTAATTTTATTATTATTTTGTGCTTTTCGTTTTATTGAACTTTTGACACACTGTTAATTTGTAGGAACAGAGGCAGTTTTCCTGGATATAACATTTCCTATCAGCAGTGCCCAGCAGATTGTGGATCTGTATGAAGAATGTTTCAAGTCTCACCCTAACATCAAGCTAGCTGTCATAGGTTTGGTATTCATAATATCTCGCCCTAACATCAAGCTAGCTGTCATAGGTTTGGTATTCA